>NW_022146011.1:344738-410879 GCF_002938485.1 Sitophilus oryzae | reverse complement strand
GAATGCCCCATAGCTACAGAACGGATCGAGGTACTGTACCTGTACGACTCGCTCTACGTGAGTCCACGCTGGTCTTTTCTTGGCTGTCAAATAGGCATCGGCTTTTTTCATGGACTCGCGTTTCTCTTGGGCTGTGGCTTTGCGACCTATCCATACGAAAACATCTATATCGCCGGTGTCCAGGATAAACACGTCGTTCTCATCAAGTAAAGATTGGTCCAGAGGTCGGGTTCCTACCGGCTGTATTTTCAGAGACCCTGGAATAAATGTATTATTAATTATTAGAATAAATTAATTAATTTCAAAAATATAAATAAATATTTGGATTGTTCTGAATATTGAGAATATACCAGCCAGATAATTACTATAAATAAGAACCCTAAAATTCCCAACTGACAACGTAGTACGACAAAGAGACAATATATGATATCTCCAAAGCTGTTTATAGCAAGACTAGAAAAACTCTTCAGTCTACTAGAATGGACCAGCAAAGGATTGAAAATAGATGGAGAATATCTTAAGATATCTACAATTGGCTAATGACATAGTCCTTAATTGCCAATAGTCCTGAAGAACTACAAGCACAAATTAACGAACTAAATACAGCCAGCAATAAAGTAGATCTCAGAATGAATTTAGCAAACTAAAGTAATGTACAGCGAACCGATGGACAGAAAAGACATTCTAATAAAATAAATACTGGAAATAGTAGAAGAATATATATATATATTTGGGACAATTAATACACATCTCGGGCATCTCTACTACCAGAAATTAACAGAAGAATTAAGTTAGCATGGAGTACTTGTGGAAGAAACTCAATCATATTCAAATCCAGAATGCCACTTAATCTAAAGAAGAAAACATGTGTACTACCAGTCATGACCTATGCGTGCGAAACCTGTGGTGCAACTTTGTTCAAGTTAGCAACCGATCGTTTAGAAGCGATGTAGAAACCAGATCGATACTATGTTCATTGCAAAACTAGTGTCGCTCAAATGCTGCGAAATATGGTATCACTATCACACTCTTGCACACGTGTCTAGACTGTCGCCTCGCCACAAAGCGAGAAATCAGAATATTGCTACGAATCGATGTTGCTACTGAACATAGTGCATCAAGCTATAAATTATTTTGCTATCGCTTTGAAACATGAACAAAGTTGCACCCCTGGATTCTTAAAACTGACAAAAAGAAACTGTAGGTCGCACAACACTCTATGGAACGAAATATACTGAAAATAACCAAGAAAGACCAATAGAATTGGTGGAAATCGATTCAAGGTCGTTACGCCGATACACCGCCGCCGATCCGCTTTTTTTTAGGATAATGTGGATGCCACCTCACAGAATTATACACCATATGCTGTCCTCCTTTCACGCAGTTGAGCAGCTCTGAACTGTTCAAGAACGCGATACTCTCCCTCCATTCAATTGAGTCATAAAGTTCAGAACTGGCTCCGCGCCATATGGAGGCACCAGGCTATCTCGCACAGCTCCTTTCAGAACCGTTCTGAGCAGCCCAGGGCGTAAAGCTCTGGAACTTGAAATTCGCAAATGGAGGACAGCAATACAGAAGCTACAAAGAGCTTTTAATAGCATTGGTTAAATGGGAACTAATTGCGTGACGTCACGTTTGACATCGGGACACAATAGATCTCTAAGGTCGCAGTGATTAGCCACCTCCTACTCACCGTACGGATATCAAACTTACGTTTGACATCCGTGCGGCTTGAACAGCATTTCAAGTGATGTATAATTCTGTGCCTCTGCTCCTAGCAACCTGCATTTCAAATCCACGCATCGCGTATCACCGTTCGTCTAAAAATTTGTACGTGGGTTTAAGTTTGGGTTAGTTTGGGTTTGAGAAGTAAGAATTGTACATTTTTTCTTGCAATTGTACCTATGTACTCCTTGACTATCAAATGTACCCAAAATAGTACAATTGTACCTATTGTAACAACACTGGATGGAAAACATGTTATTTCGTCAACCATCGATACAGGCGGCGAGACAACGGACAACGGAGTGGGGAATGCGCTACGGTGAACGTAGCTGCTTCGGTCGATGGCGTCGACGGTGGTATTGGGCTTCCCACAACAGCTTAAAAATAATACGATATAGAAGAAGCAGGTTTTTTGAAACAGTTGCGGGCATAACGCCTGGCGGTCGAGATAACAGGAGTGGGAATGGAACGCTGCTGCATCCGTCGATTGTCGATGGAGGCTCGCAACGGGTTGGAGAAGCAGTCATTTTAGATACGTTGTTTTTCAACCTGTTACGAGCATAACAGGGTGGCGGTCGAGATAATCGGAGTGGGAAAGGAACGTTGCTGCATCGGTCGATTGTCAATGGAAGTTCGAAACAGGTTGGAGAATAACGCATCAGTTGTTTTAGATATATTGTTTTTCAACCTGTTACGAGCATAACGGGCGGAGGTCGAGATATTATGGCGCTGTATGTTTCAGTACGTTATTAAGTTTCAATATTTAGGTATTTATTTATTCTGAAAAATTTTCAGAATAATATTTTAAGATTTTTTAAAAATGTATACAAGATGTTTTGAAAAATCTGGCCATTGAAATAATGATTAATCACGATCCTACTTAAAGCCCTTAACGTAAAAAGCTGATTTTTGGAAAACGGATTGACTTTAGGGTGTAGAGGTTCGATAAGAAGGGATTTTTCGAAACTCGAATTCTAAGGGGGTGAAACCACCCTCAAATATTCGAATATTTTTTATTTAAAAACCGGTGAGTTTTTTGGAAAAACTCTTAAACACGTATATTTTATTTCGTTGTTTTACATATCTTAAGATTTTTTAAAAATATATACAGGGTGTTTCATAAAATATGACCATTGAGTAATCACGATTCTGCTTAAACTGCTGGACGTTTAAAGCTCTTTTTTGGTAAACGGATTTACTGTGGGGTTGAGATTCGATAAGGAGGGGTTTCTCGAATCTCAAATTCCAAGAGGGTGAAAACGCCCCTCAAATATTACAATAATTGTTATTTAAAAAACGGTTAGTCTTTCGGGAAAACACTTTCTTGGACAAGGATAATTTATTTTGTTTTTTTACATATTTTGAAATTTTTTAAAAAATCATACAGGGTGTTCCAAAAAGTTGAGTAATTGATTAACCACGATTCTGCTTAAACTGCTCGACGTTTAAAGCTTATTTTTGGCAAATGTGAGAAAATTTTATCCAGTTTGTATGTTAATAGAAATTCTTGCTTTGCTTTATCATCACCATTACAAATTATTAATTCGACGCGAACGAAGACGCGGGTACACGCTAGTTTAAGTGTAAAATTAATTCGAACTCTAGTGTGTAGTTGGTTTACTTATGAAGAATATACTACACATTTTTTTATATTGCTATTTTTTGACCGCAAATGGTAAAACTATAAGTAAGAGCTTCTCGCCCGTCGAGAGAGATGCACCCTGTACACTGCTACGCAATTCAGGATCTACGCGGATCGAGGGGCAAGGCGTAGGTAGATCGGAATGTATACGTATAGACGAGTGGGGGAATTTTGGCTTTTTTATATCGCAATTTGTAAACAGCGCTTATTTGTAAACAACGACCATTTTTAGAGGGGTATTTTAGATAACAATCAATATTTAGAAATATTTTGACACCCTGGAAATACTACCACCGAGCATGTCATTGTTGCAACTTGCAACTGCGTTAATACGCCTGGCGGTGACCGCCTCATACTTTTTCAGATATTTAGCAATAAAATAAAGAAACCTGTTATTTTTAAACTGTTTTTTATAAATAACTATAACAGTTTCAACTGTTATCTAAAAATAACAGTTTTGCCCATCACTAATCAGGACGATTATGGTCGGTCCGATTTGGTGAGAATCCGGCCTAAGACATAAATCTATAAGTTAGATCCCACAAATATCCTCCCTGTCCCAACTTGTGACACTCTGTACAATGGACAAGATCTAAGTTATCACACGCTAACACAGAAAAAAAGGTGTGTTAGTGACCTCTAGACTAAAAATAACCACAATAAGCTCGATATTTTTCTAATAAACTCTCTGTTGATGTACCATTGTCAAAATAAGTTTGTATTGTAACAATCACTCCCACATTTTGAAGAAAATTTTCGAAATATTTTGCCAAAAGGAATTCTCGAAATATGTAAAAATATGTTTTGTGTCTTTCCTGTCATATATTTTGCAGTTTCTGTAAGTGTAAAGATTAAAAAATTAATTTTATGCATTTGGTGAGTTAAAATGTATAGTAAATTAAAACTGATGTTTATATATTGCTTTGAATCACTTGAGTTTTTAACAGTAGGAGTCTATTTTAGTACATCTTTCGTCAGATCTTGCACTACATAACTTTTAAAAGCATTATTGACAGATATTTTAAGACAACATATTTTTCAAAATATTCTAATAAGATTGCGATAAATTTTTTATTGGCTATTAATCTTGTACTACTTCGCACTAAAAGAGGTTCTAAAAAGAACAGCGTTCGACTGCAGGGTCTGCTAGTAAAAAAAATTAAGCTTAAAATATCAAAAACACAATTCATTTAAACCAAAAACTCGTAATACAAAATTAAAGTGTCAAAACGAATGACAATGTCAGAAAATAAATAAATAAACATGGCAACTTAAATAATAAATTACAATTTTTAACACCAGCTTTAAAAGATGTAATACATATTTCATATAACTAAAAATCTCTAAATATACGAACAACTTCAGAACAAACTTGTTCTGAAATCAGCAATGACAGGAACTTATACATGCTTTGAACTTAGGTTTCTTTAATCTTTTGAATCAGAAAATTTAAAAATAAGTATGCAAAACATAGATATCGAATTTCTTTTTGGAAAAACTAATTTTGAAATCGACACAACTATATGACTACTATTTCTGAATCATGAACATAATTCTATTTTGTTGAAAGGTATTTTAAAAGCTTTTGTAAATATTTTTATAACGTTAATAGGTAAAAAAATAGTAGTAAATACATTAAATCCAATGTGATATATGATGGCACACGACTATAATAATATAAATATGTTTTAAGAAAATTATTGAAAAATGAAATTCTAAATTCAACCTAGTTTTTTAGTCGGATTGAAGTTGTTCATTAAAGCTTCTTCATCAATTACTCTGATAAACTGTATAAATATTTACATTTTTAGATGTATTTCCAAATAAACTTTGTTTTCATTAGCCATTTTACAACACCTCTTGTTTATTTTAAAACTAAAAATGAATATATAAAATTAGAAAGCCTGTAAATTTGTGACGTAATACCCAGAGGGCCTACTCACTTTTTAAGAGTTGTACTTTTAACATTGATAGAAAAACTTCGTCAAACATGGCTTGTTTTTGTTTTAAAAATCCTACAGAATCTTGAAATTTTCAAAAAAAAAAGAAAATCAGAAATATGTTGAGCAAACTTGACAATCAATATTAACTAGATTTAATGAACATATATGGCTCAAATAAGATATGGTAGACCGGATAAATCTTGCGTTGCTCAACATATTGTTGACAAAGATCATTGTATTGTTACTAATAATTTAAAATTAATTAAACAAGTCTCAAATTAGCGACAATTAGATGCACATGAGAGCGTTAAAATTAATATATTAATGTAAAGATAATATGAACAGAGATAATGGTCCAATTCCTTCCAGTTATCTGTTCCTATTGCTCTAGTCTCGGTAATTAGTTGTTCACGTTCGGTCGATTTTGACTCGCTTGGCTACTTTTGCTATGCTTGGTCAATAGTTTTAATCATCTGCTGATGATGCGATCAAGGTTAGAAAAATGCGCGAAAAAAAAGTCTTACCTGATGCGTCAGAAACGCGATACAAAGACACCGCCTTCTCTTCAGACGTTTCGAATGTGGCATCATCACCTCCGGCGGCTTCCTCGGGTACTTTATCTCGAGAACCACCTCCCAGAGCAGCGAAGAATTCATCAAAATCTGATTGGGGACTGTAATCATCTAGACAAAAAAAATTAAAATCATTTTTGTATATTTTCTTTTTTATAATTTGTCCAGCGTTATAAAACACACACTATCAATATTTAGATGTTCATAAGTTAGATATACTTACGAAAACATCAAAATAAATAAATAGAAAGACAATATGAACATAGATAATGGACCCATTTCATCTAGTTAACTGTCTCTATTGTTCTTGATTGAAATTTAAATACTACTTTTTTTAAGCAAAAATGTGGAAAGTTGACATATAATATGTCATTCTATTCAGAATGTCATTTTCTATCAGATAAAGTAAAACAATATCGGGGGTATCATTTAAAAATCAAAAGTTGTCAAAAATCATTTCCGGTGAAACAGGAAGTGACCGAAACTAGTTGAATATGTCAATCAATCCTGATTAATGTCATATACTAACATACCAAATCTCGTTTTTTTATCTGCAAAAAAATAAATGTTATAGGGTTGAGCCGTAACCACCGTAATAACAAGGCCGAACAGCTGTGACGTAAAAATCTCGTGACGTCACCAACTGGAGGTTCAACTCTGTTTAGCAGCGTTGATAATTACCTGATAAAAGTTCAAATTGTGGATCTTTTTTCACTCACCAGATATATTTCGCAGTTTTAAAATGTCTTTTTCCGAGTTTTTAAAAATATTATAGTATATAAAAATAGTTTTAATGAATACGGAAAAAATCATACCAGTCAATAAATGTTTATCTCTCACTTTTTATCAATCAAATTTAATAAAGGAATATTTTAAGTTCACAATAGTGTATAATATGAGAAAAAAACAATAAAAAATAGATATTTTTTATAGTATATATTATGATATTATTATATATTACAATAAACATTTTCAGACAACACTGATAATGAACAGAATTTACTTATAAAAAACCTTACTAAAGGCAGTCTTGGGTTTCCTAAAGATGAAATTACTAATATAGTTTTATTTGAATATATAATTTTTAATAAAGTTTTGCAAAGCCATGAGGAGTTTCTCAAAATTCACAATAAAAAATATTTTTATCAAAAATATCTTTGGATTACATTAAAAGTAATAACACCATTATTAAAATTTCCGCAATGTACTATTTATAATGCTAAGTTATTGTAAAAATTGTCATAAATTCTATTAGAAATACACGTCTGAAAAACTACTGTTGTTAAAAAATAATGATAGACTTGGAAAAGGAAATAAAAGAAACTTAGACACACTTAGAGCATAAATAAATACAATGATGATGGATAATGTGAGATGGGATATCAATCTGATGTTTTTTAAATTTTATGTTTAATTATTATTTATTAAAAATTCGGTGCAATTAAAGTTTATATCCATTATATACGTATAAAGTGTATCAAATGCAATCAAAGTTCAGGCCTCCAGTTGATGACGTCACGAATAAGCTGTGCGGCCTTGTTATTACGGTGGTTACGGTTGAGTCCCTTTTTAAAAACACCCTATATAAACGCTCAGTTTGTAAATAACACTTTAGTGTTAGATGTAAAGTATTTTAGTTTTATGAAAGTTTTATTATTTCAATTTCCTATTTCATAACTGTATTTTTTTATAACTTTACTGCCACTCACCTACAATAGTTACTCTGGGTTTTCCTCCATGGTCCTGATCTCTAATCTGATTGGCTGCAGCTGTAGCCTTCAGCTTTTCTACCCTTTTAGCCTTAGATCCTACGTAGACGAAAATCTTGCTGCCCTTGTCCAGAATGAAGCAGTCCCCTTTGTTCAATGAGGCAAAGTTAGGATCAACCTACATAAAAAAGGAATTTTCAATGAATATCAAGAAATAGATTAAAACGGTAAATAAAATAGAAGAAAAATAATAAAAGTTAAAAGGTTCTTTTTTTACATACCAAACTCAAAATCTAAAAAATATTCCTCTATCGCGACAATAATTTTAAAAATTGTTAATCTGTGTCTTTCGCTACTCCCGCTCGTTTGAACAAAAAAGAAAATAAAGAAATATTTATGTACAAGAAATATTTGTGGAAGTTTATGTTTAACTAAGTTTAATTTAATTAAGTTTTTTTTAAGTTTCAAAAAATGTTTCGCCTGTGCCTCTTTTCACTCTCTCGTCCTCTATTTTTTATTTTGAAAATTGGCACCCTAGTATTAGGATGTATTTCAGAAAAATAATTTAACTTCTAGAGGGTGACTCAAAAAAGTGAGTGGATCAGGATGATTTTTTTTAAATGGAACACCCTGTATATTATTACATTTTTTGCTTCCTTTCTGATCACTTACAATAATCTTAAGATATTTTTAAATAAGTTTTTATAGTTTCAGAGATATTAATAAATAAATTTTAAAAAATATTTTTTTCTTCTTTTTTTTAAAAAAAATATTAAAAATACAAGAACTGTCCTGAAACCAAAAGTACATTAGGTGTTCACTTTAAATGGTCTGTACTTACTTTGCTATAAATATCGTAATCTTAAATCATACAGGGTGTTCAAAATTCTACGCCAAACTTTCTAAAATATAAAATATTTTTTCTTCGTTATTTTAAATGGAACATCCTGTATATTATTCTTTAGTAGATGGATAATTAAAAAATAAACATTTTTAATTCTCCATTATTACTAAAAAAATAATATACAGGATGTTCCATTTAAAAAAAAAAACGAAGAAAATTTATTTTATATTTTAGAAAGTTTGGTGTAGAATTTTCAACATCCTGTATGATTTAGAATTACGATATTTATAGCAAAGTAAGTACAAACCATCAAACGTAAATAAATAATATAGTTTTGGTTTCAGGATAGTTCTTGCATTTTTAATAATTTTTTTATTAAAGGCTGAAAAATTTATATTTTTTATTTATTTATTATCTAATATCTCTAAAACTATCGAAATATATCCACTCATATCTTAGAATTATGTAAAGTGATCTGAAAGGAAGCCAAAAATGTAATAATATACAGGGTGTTCCATTTCAAAAAAAAATCATATCGATCCACTCACACTTTTTTGAGCCACCCTGTAGAAGTTAAAATATTTTCCTGAAATACATCCTAGTACATACTTTAGGTTAGTACCTAAACAAAATTTCCAAGTTTTATATTCTAGGAGCTACAGATGCTCGACGCACTATTGTCGGACCCTGTATAAACAGAAAGTGTGACCATTGTATCAAGAAATATTTCAGAACTTTTCGAAGTCCGCCTGGATCGTGTTTATATATTTTTAAGGTCCGACAGTCCGACAGGACAGAGCACTTTCACCTGTGCTGTCAATCAGCGCATAAGAAACAACGTTTTTAATCGCATAGTCTGTTTTTAAGCCATTGTAGTCACACGGCAGCACTAAAAATAAGTTTTTATTTTGAAGATTTTCTTCTAGTGTGGCAAAAGATCCATAACTCTCTTCAAGAACTGAACCCGCCACAAAAGTACAGTTATTATTTACTCTATATTACCTTATTTCTCTAAATATTTACCTCTTTAACGCGAATGTTCCTGGATCCCTTGACCTGGAACAGTCTGGTTTCTTGCTGTTGTGGATCTACGTGCCGGAATCCAGAAGATACGCCACCCGCCTCGTAGCGTACTCCAGATTTGAAGTAGGACAAGAAAGCTTGCGATTCGTGATCCTGTTTTTCTCTGTGTTGGACCGGGTCACCTCCCAATTGGTCGTCCAGTTGGACTGATAAGATTGCAGCTGCACCAGCTTCATCCTGATTGGATAATATTACTTATTATTTTATTTGGTATGATAAAACTGGAAGGATACTAAAAAAATTATGTTAGCCTATGCAGGTTGTACAGCTTTGCTACTGAAAAATGAAAGTGTAGAGAATGGAAATTATGATGTTGAAGTAGACAGACGCTAGAAATAGATGTTCAGTTAAGCTTATTAGAACGGAACTTCAAATTTCATTTAATTTTAATATATCGCATATTATAAGAATATTTGGATTTTATTAAGAACTAGTTGAAACCTGGCCACGACATCAGGAAAAAAATACTTTTTATTTTTTTTTAATTAAATGAAAAACAAAAACTCCGGCGACGACAGTTTTTAGAAGAGCCAATTAGCTATCTTTTAGTAAAAAAGCAACTTTTTAGAGCAAGGCTTATTTCAGTAGAGACGACACAGACAAACATTAGCATTTTATATACTACTAGCATGTACCAGCGACTTCGTTCGCGTTGAATTAATCATTTGTAATGGTGATGATAAAGGAAAGCAAGAATTTCCATTAACATACAAACTGAATAAAATTTTCTCACGTTTATGTCAGCATGAGAAAAAACAAGATGGCGATATTATTATATAACTTGGTAATATTGGAGGGGTAGTTTCATCTCGTTGGAATTTGACTTTCGAAAAATCCGTTTGCCAAAAATAAGCTTTTTACGTCAAACAGTTTAAGCAGAATTGTGGTTAAGAAATTACCCAACTTTTTGGAACACCCTGTATGATTTTTTAAAAAATTTCAAAATATGTAAAAAAACAAATAAATTATGCTTGTCCAAGCGTTTTCCCGAAAGACTAACCGTTTTTTAAATAACAAATATTGTAATATTTGAGAGGCGTTTTCACCCTCTTGGAATTTGAGATTCGAGAAACCCCTCCTTATCGAACCTCTACACCCCACAGTCAATCCGTTTGCCAAAAATCAGCTTTAAACGTCAAGCAGTTTAAGCAGAATCGTGATTACTCAATGGTCATATTTTATGAAACACCCTGTATAAATTTTTAAAAAATCTTAAAATATGTAAACAACAAAATAAAATATACGTGTTTAAGAGTTTTCGAAAAACTCACCGGTTTTAAATAAAAATATTTTATTTGAGGGATAGTTTCACCCCCTTAGAATTCATGTTTCGAAAAATCCCTTCTTATCGAACCTCTAACCCTTAAAGTCAATCTGTTTTCCAAAAATCAGCTTTTTACTTTAAGCGCTTTAAGCAGGATCGTGATTAATCAATGACAACATTTTTCTAAACACCCTGTATAAATTTTTAAAAAATCTTAAAATGTGTAAAAAAACAAAATAAAATATACATGTTAAAGCGTTTTTTCGGAATCTTGACCGTTTTTTAAATAAAAAATATTGTAATATTTGAGGGGTGATTTCACCCTCTTGGAACTGGAATTTCGAAAAATCCCTTCTTATCAAACCTCTACACCCTAGAATCAACCTGTATGCCAAAATTGAGCTTCTTACGTTGAGTGGTTTGAGCAGGATCGTGATTAATCAGTATGTCAGTCACTCACAGGATTTTATATATCAGTATAGATTAGTATAGATGTAGATGTAGATGACAGGGCTCTTATTATTACAGAAACAACAAAAATAAAAAATATTGAATACAGTTGGGGGTTGGAACCTTAGGTGTTACAACAGCAAAATAAAACACTAATTCACCACGTTATCGCTACACCAAAACACTTTGCTTTTAAAGGATGATTCACGGTACAGCGTGACGGGCCGGGGCCGTGCGACGGTGAAGGCACGGCCAAACATTGTCAAATGTTATTTATACTTAAGCCCCGTTCTCAGAACATCGACTGTCGCCAGCGACACCTCAAAAGAACCAATGAGATTTGTACAAAATTCAAACAGCTGTCAATTTTAAATTTAGTACAGCTCCCATTGGTTGTTCGAAGTGTCAATCAGTGTCGCTGGCGACACGACGTCATTCTGAGAACGGGGCTTTATGCATTCATGCTAAGCCGAGCTTCGCCGGAACGCGTCCGTGCCCCGTCCGAGAAATGTCGGTGTACATTTTTCCTCGGATCCGCTACGGTCCGGCCCCGTTGCGGCAAACATAAATGAGTCGCCCGGGCTAAATACTTCGTTCGTCTACGGGCCTACAGCAACTGTTTTCTAGCAGTGTTGCCGCACCCAACTTTTAGCGCGTACCACATTATAAACTAAAAATGAACCACTTTGGTACAATTTTTTAAAGCACAACAAAATACATCTGCAAATGACTTTAACCGGTTTGGTCGCTGTGAATTTCTTCATAAATTTCTAAATAAAAAAACTTCCTGGAGAGAGATACAAATCGAGACGAAAAACATGAAATAGAAATTCAGAAAACCCAATTATAAGTATGTATAGGTTGAAGAAATCTAAGTAATTCTAATACTACACACAATACTTGGAAAACTTAAAATTTATTAAAAAAAAACGCAAATATAGAAGCATGTTAGAAACAGTATATTTTCAAGTTTTTTCTTCGGGTTATTTAATATAGGCAACGCTATAGACATTACAACGTTTATAATACGTCGTTAATTAATGCGGATTGTCTCCGAATGGTATCGGTAAGCGCGTTTAATGCAATATCAACGACAATAATTATTAAATATCTATTCATTTTCGGTGCGCGTGGGAAATAATTATTGTACCAAATCATGCTGGACTTGAAAATGTAGTACCACTGTACCAAATAGAATTAAAAGTATCAAAATTTGGTACAAATGTACCACTGCGGCAACACTGTTTTCTAGAATTAAAAGTATCAAATTTGGTACAAATGTACCACTGCGGCAACATTGTTTTCTAGAATATAAACGGCACGGACATGATCCCCGTTGTCCACTCGGTGTAGCATATATTGAAGGCCCGGACCAGGGCCATGTAAGTGAAATATTAAAAATGGTTCCAGCAAAAGTTTCCCAATTATGACGGATGATGGCGCTGATCGTCAAATTTTTGGACCGGGATTTTGCTTACCGACAATACGACGTGAGCTACGACCGGACCAGGACCAATCAGAATGATCAGTCTTTCTTGGACATTTGCCGCGGATGTGTGTGTTAATTTCTGTTGTGATAAGTGTGGTTGTGTTTGCAGTTTGATTTTTCGGTTTTGATATTATGTTAAAATTAATTTTGAAGTATTGTATCACCTGTTTTTATGTAATAGTACTTTTTTTAGTTCTATGATCTGATATGTTATGATTTGTTAATGTTTGTTTAACAATGTTATACCAAGAGGTTATACTTAATATACTTATCAATTTGCATAGCCTAACTTTTTTATCAATAAACTTTGTAAATTTTCAGATTATTTAATTCCTTTTGTTTCCGTTTGTAATTTTATTTTTAAGACATATTATGTGATTGTTTCACATAATATGTTTTAAAAATAAAATTGCAAATAGCGAATAAAAATAATTAAAATAAAAAAGTGTATTTTATAATTCCCCCCGGCCCCGCACCCCTTTGGCCAACCTATAATGTCAGCTATGTCGAGAGATGGCGTTACGAAAATGGAACCGATTTATTACAAGGAACTTGGGCTTCTTTTTCGTTAGTATATTCTGTGGCCCGGACGTGGTTCGGTGTCTACTTTACGGAACGTGCCCGGCTCGGGTACGGCCCGGTGTACCATGAATCAGCCTTAACACTGGACGTTCGTTTCGCTAATCATAAATTTGAAGCTAACCATCAGTTTTTGTCATCTGCTGATGATGCTAAGCTGGTTAACGAAACGCGCGTCCAGTGTTAAAAGTAAAGTGCTTAATGGAAATTAGCGCACTTGTAGGGATTAAGATCTTTTTATGCTTGTATATTTGTGATTATACTAAGTATGTTATATTTTAAAATGTTTTAGTGTATTGAGCTGAATTAGTGCTTTATTTTGCCAAAAAATGTCCACTTAAAAATAATTAAATAAACTAAAAAGTAAAGTAAAGCCAATAATTATACAGATTATACAGCTGAAAGTTTTGATTTTGTTTAGGTTTTGTTCTAGTGGTCGACCATACAACCAACACACGGTATGATATTTTCATAGATTTTTTTTAAATAACAGATTTAAATAGAAAAATGTATTTTCTTACAATGACTGATTATTGTCATGTCTATTCTTGTGTTTCCAAAGCATTCTCTCTGTTCGGTCTGTCAAAACAAAGGAAAATAGAACGGCCCATTAAAAATAATCCTGACATCACTGTAGGTACGTGTACACGAAAATAATTTTAACACCCGTCATAAAACTGTCTTTAAAGGTGCCAATAGAAATAATAAAATTGCTGAAATATGTCGGTTTCAAGTCAGAACCACATCACTAGTTCACTTTGTGAATAATTTAAAAAATATGTACGGAAATAAAATTGTTAAACCTTGTTTGTTCCACATCATATTAACTATAAAGCCTCATAACTATAAAGATTCATAACACAGAAACGCCTTTTGGTTTTTAGCAGGGTAAAAAATAAATCAAAAAATCGATTTTGTTTATTTTTTTCCATAGCAACTGTTAAAATTGCCTTATATCTATCAAAAATGGTAGATAAAATAGTACTTTAACCGATTAGCGAGTTACGTTCTAAAAAAAATATTCAGAAAATATTTTATTCTCTAAACTTTGGAAATTATTATTTCAAGGAATTTATTACGAGTAGAAAAAAAAATATTGTGCTGGGTTGGCGTTGGTTTTCTATGTAATTTGACAAATAAATAAAGCTGTCTCTTTAGTTGTCACTTTTGAGTCAATATTTTTTTTAATTCTCTTTCGTGTCGATTGCTGATTGAATTGGAGCCAGAAATGGCTCAAAACGAAATAAGTAACTTGCCAACAGATATTCAGGCTGAGGCGACAAACGCCATATCCAAACTACTTCCATCTAAATCCCGAATAACTTATGAAAAGGCATACAAAAATTTTCAAAATGAAAGCAATTAAAAAACGTGCGAGAAGAAATAAAGTTTTTAACCTATCCTCGCTGTTAAAGTATCATTTAATCTACCCTTTCGGTTAAAGTACTATTTTATCTACTATTTTTTGATAGATATAAGGCAATTTTAACAGTTGCTATGAAAATAAAATATTATTTTTTTGGTGCGCCTTACTGTATAATAATAAAATTAAGGAATTGAATTTTTAATTGGCTTACCTGAGTGGTTTGTGATCCCAACCAGAAATGAATGTCCCAGAATTTCTCACCTTTTTTATTCACTCTAGTCTAGAAAGAAATACGTATCTATTAGTGATTAGTTTTATACCAAATCATTTCTTTAATATTTCTTACATATGATTAAAATATACTTACATTAAGTACAATGTATGAATCCCCAGAGTAAAATTTACCATATTGATTCTTTGGATAGGGAACAGGTTTGAAATCCTGAAAATAATAATTCTGTAATATATATCTCAGTGTTTAACCTTTTAAGAAGGAATAGATCGATTTACTACACTTTGAAGCTGACATTAAAACAATGGATGAGTCTCCAGAGCATTTTAAAGTCAAGAACCTTTTAAACTATACTTATTTAATTAAACAGTTAAAAATATTCAAAATAATATTAAAATCACCGTTTGAATAATTTAATTTTAATCATCTTTTAGCACAGATGAAATTTAATTGTTATTAAGTGACATTTCTTGAAAGTTAGTTAGATTTTTTTGACACTGATCGTCATGGCTAGTTATGATCTGACCTGTAAATTGTAATTACTCTCTTATAGCTAAAGCTCGTTTTTAATTTACGATCATTCACAATGTCTAAAAAATACAATTAAATTAACAGAATATCCTAGCAATAGCTTGCTGCAGTAGATAGTGATGTGTCGGTATTTTAGTAACGCGATTTTGGAGAGGCATTTTTTTGTAACGTCGCGTCGTGTCGTGTCGCGCTCCACAACGAATTAGGAACCTGTTACTGAAGAACGACGATTATAATAGCGACGAAATTATAAATTATTTATAATTTGCAAATAAATTATTTATAATCCGCTCCTAGAGTCGCGATTTCGTCGGTCGCCAACAGTAGTAACTGGAACCGGTAACTACGTAGCGTCGCATAATATTTTTTGAACAGCCTGGAATATATTTGTAATATATTAAAAAACATAAAATAAATATACAGGGTCCGGCAATAGTGCGTACTTGGATGTATTTCAGGAAAATTATTTAACTTTTATAGGGTGGCTCAAAAAAGTGTGAGTGGATCAGTATTTCGATAGTTTCAGAGATATTAATAAATAAATTAAATTTATTTTTTTCGGCTTTTCTTAAAAAAAATATTAAAAATACAAGAACTGTCCTAAAATCAAAACTATATTAGGTATTTATTTTGTATGGTTTGTACTTACTTTACTATAAATAATGGTAATCGTAAATCGTAAATTATACGGGATGTTCAAAATTCTACGTTAAACTTTCTAAAATATAAAATCATTTTTCTTCATTTTTTTACATGGAAAACCTTGTATATTATTTTCGCAATATATGGAGAATTAAAAAATTAACATTTTTTGTATTTAGAGCATTTCAAAATTTTTGACGGTTTTGCAGATATTCGCGGTTTTATATTTCGTATGGCATTATTCACAGTAAATTTTTATCAAAGTCACCCAATAATTTTTCTTTCGTATTTTACCGTTGAAAGAGCCATATGAAATAAAACTGCTTTTAAATTTTTTAAAACTCTTTATCTAATAAAAAAATAATATACAGGGTGTTGTATTTTACAAGCATTTAAAAGAAAGGAAAAAAAATATTTTATATAACACCCTGTATAACTTATGATTACAACATTTATAGCAAATTAAGTATAGACCATCTAAAGTAAATACTTAATATAGTTTTGATTTCAGGACTATCTTGTATTTGTAATATTTTTTTAATGAAGGTTTGAAAAATAGATATTTTTTATTTATTTATTAATATCTCTGAAACTATCGAAATATATCTATTCATATCTTAGGATTATGTAAAGTGGTCTGAAAGGAAGCCAAAAATGCAATAATATACAGGGTGTTCCATTTAAAAAAATCATCCCGATCCACTCACATTTTTTTGACCCACCCTATAGAAGTTAAAATATTTTCCTGAAATACATCCTCGTACATACTTTAGGTTTGCACTTAAACGAAATTCTCAAGTTTTTTATTCTAGGAACTACAGATGCCCGACACACTATTGCCGGACCCTGTATAAAATAAATAGCTCAGAAAATTCTCAAAGAAAGACTATTATAAATAAATTTATTATAAAACGCACTCTAATACATATTACACAGTAATAGGTGTAATATATATTAGCCATGTATACCTTTGTTTATATTATACAAGGGTATTAGCAAAATTAACCCTCTATTTGAATCTATACAGATTTTTTGTCAATAAGTGTACGCTAATTAGGTAGATACATATACTAAAAATGGTTCTACTAATTACAATATTTAACATTAAACATAGATTAGTAACGATATAATTATGTAGTACCCAGATGCTTTTATTTAATTTCCACTTATTATCATTGTTAACGGTATTTTTAATATCTACCTTTCTATATAAAAGTGCTAAAATCAGAAAATTTACTGACAAAACCATATCTGTATATTCAAAAATAAAATACAGACTAGTTTTAAATTAGCAATAATAAGTATGCTTTTCTTTCTCGCAAATAGGTATTTTAATTTTAAACCGACTTGGTAAATCCAAATGATTTAATTATCCTTACAGGAAGTGATATAAACTCACCGGCAAAAAAAACCGGCTACTAAAAACTAGACCCAATTTCAAAGTTGGATTTCTCGCGAACCACTCATTAGACTTTGATGATTTTTGGTTTGGTTTGGTAAACAGCGTATCTCCAATACAAAAAGAGATAATGTGGTGATTAAAAAAACAAAATACTCACAAAAGTTGAGGCTACAATGTGATTTAGCAATAGCTACTACCGCAGCTGCGCCCTACAGGGTGTTACAAAGTTCGGGCAAAAAACTTCGTCTTATTGTTGGGCCCTGTATATGCTCAAAATATATTCGGAATAGAAAATTCTGACGTAGCATCCGTTAAGAAGGAATTAATTTACAATTTAAAAAAAATCATCAAAATCTAATGAGTGGTTCGCGAGAACCCCAACTTTGAAATTGGGACTAGTTTTTAGTGGCCGGTTTTTTTTGCCGGTGAGTGTACATTATCCTTAGCAGGTCTCAAACTAAGAAAAACCTAAGAAAAACCACAAAAGAATTTTGCAAATAACTTAAAAACGGCTTAGCAAAAGAGTTTCAAAGTTGATAAGTAGCCTGATAGTAGATTATTTTCTTTTATCTATGAGCCTCATCTAATACAGGGTCGCTGTTGTGTATGGAAACGGTCGATTATTAGGTAAAATATAGGAGGTACCGCAAAAAGTTAAATATAAAAGTTATAGGGTTTATAAATATCTATTAGAGGGTAATAAACTTAAATATACAGGGTCGGTCATAAAGTCGTGGCAAATCAAAGTTTCATTTTTTTAAATGGAACCCCCTGTATATTATTGCATATTTCGGTTCTTCCGTCAATTCTAAGTAAAAATTGAAATACACACAATGTACATCAAACCAACCGTTTCCGAGTTATTGACTTTTGAAAATATCACTTAAACAATTTGATTTAATTAATTTCCATATGTTCAGTTTCATTTAACGATGTCATTCTGCCGAAACTGTGATACTTAATAATGTTTGACATTAGTTGTCAAGTTAACATTTATAGATATGTATAAAATGAGAGTATATATCAAGTCTGGAAATCACAAAATTTTCGTTTAACATTTCAATTCGAACAAACACAAAAAGTGTTGACAACGCAACTACAGAGCTATTCAGTGGCTGGAAAAGTTTCATAACTGATCTAGACAACAAAGTGATGAAGAACCTTGAAGATGATCCCGATAATTTTCACGGCGGAGTCAGAGCCTGTATTCAAAGCTACACAAAAAAATATAAATAGTTCATCTTCTCTTTTGAGTGGACTTTACACAGCATTCAAACGTTCTTCTTCATCAAGAAAACAAATGGTCCACACTAGAAGAAAAGGGGTGAAAATTTCTGTGCAGCCAACTAGTGTAGCCCGAAGAAAAACCAAGTTCAGTGGCAAGAGACGGTTCCAGTCTGGAAGAAATACCTGTTAATTTTAAGAAGAATGGGAATCTTGCTCCTCATAGTTTGGCTGAATGTGTAAACCAAAATCGAGCTTTAGGAGCTCGAAAAATCGCGAAGCAGATTTTTGTTGTTTTATATATTTTTTAAATGTTTAATGTGTTCGTTTAATGTTTTCGATTTTTTTACGATTTGATATAATATTTTAAGTTGTGGTTGTTTTTTTATTAAAAGAGAATCCGCCAAGACTTTAGGGACGTTGTCAGTGTTATTTTGTATTTTTTTTAATTAATTTTTTTGGCACAACTTTGATCAGGCTGCCATGAGTTTTGTAATGAAACTCAAGAGCGTATACACTGTATATGCTAGAAAACGCAGAAAAATCCTTTATGATACAAATTCATATAACCATACCAGCTTTTCGGCCCCACCCAAACGATATGCCAATGGTTTTCCGAAAAATGTTCATTTCCAATTTCATCACAACACACACGGCCTGATTGAACTCGAACCACACAAGATAAGTCTTTGATTTGTGAATAATATGTGAAGGATATACACGTAGTAAACAAATTTGAAGTCAATCAGATATGTAGAAGTCAGTCAAAATTATTATATTGTTTACTATATTAGGAAATATTATTTGCGATAACGTGTGCTATTTAGCAGGGGGGCAATTTTTGGAATTGATCGTTTACATGCGAACGCGCAACTTTGCGAGTGTTAGAAAACGAATGCGTTTTAAAAATTCAATTTTTCAGCCATCTTCGCATCTTAATTTGCGATCGTCGTGAGCGTACGCAAAATTACGAGCCGGAACTGTGGCAACGTCGCAAATCACAGTGAAAACTAAATTCTCTCCAGTTTAACCGTATTTTTTACTGTTTATTTACTTTTCATTACTTGGTATCGATAATCGAGGTTTGTTGTGTTGTTGGTCAAGTGGGTTAATAATGGAAAAAAAACGTGGAACTAATGTTAGAGAAAAGCAAAAAGTAACGTTAATATTTGTAAAGAAATTGCAATTGCAATAGGCAATGCAATAAATACCCGTATTGCAAAACCATACTGTTCTCTATTCTGTTGAGTTTTTCAAAATTATTTGTAAATTCAACCCATTGATCGGATATCTCTGGATGGTTTAGACCGTTGGTAACTTCATCAATTGAATGAGAAACCGAGGCTTGGTACATATCGATGTATTTATTTAAAGCAATATCCGGGCTGGTAACAACCACTTCCGTAAAATTTCAAAGCAGCTAAAGCTAAAATCTGAAATTTAATGTTACTTCATAGATATACAATAATAGAGAAAAATGTTACCCGGCTTTGCACATCCCAATCAGTCTTCTTTGTGGTCGCATGTACGGCTCAAGTAACTGAATTAAAAAACGGCACAAGTCTTTGGATAACCGAAATATTTTTATTTTTAATAAATTACCTTTCACTCAGTTCTATGAACGCATTCCCCGGATTGCGCAAAACATTAGGGCGGTATTGCAGTTCTGCATTTTCTAGGTTTCGAATGGCCAAAACATTCATTATCACTACTATTATTGATACACCTAAACCCAACTACAAACTTGGAACTATCAAATCTAATAAGCGCACTTAGAAAACATACCCTTACGATGCTGTCGATCCGCTCGCAAGAGAACGCAGGGAAATTTGCTAATACGCAAAAATACGAACACTTAAAAATTGGATTTTAGTGTTGATCGAAAAGTTGCGAACAATTTGCAAGGAAACGAATAGCCAAAAATTGCCCCCCTGGGTGTTTTGGCGATTTCAGGTGGCGTTTAGAAGCTGACGCTCGGCTCGAGCCGATTCGCGATCACGTGTGGCGTTTAGAAAAATGCGACCGGTGACCATATCGCACAATGTGAATAAACCTTTAATAATAAATTGGACTGGTCACAAAAAATACAAAATATTTTTTTCTAAGAACATCTTTCACATAATTAGAACCACTAAATTTTGGCAGAGATTTTTTAACTCTCCGAAAAAAATACACAGCAATCATTATTCATTATTTCGTTTGAATATAGATGACATAAATTCTCTAAAAGCATTTTATTTAATGATTTTTCCTGTGTTCTCCATACATTTTCGAAATGGTGACAATAATATAAAAAATAAAAGATAAATCTGCTCTGATAATGTGTGAATGTATCACGTGTTTTGCTTGTATTTGTAGCAAATTGCAGGTGTTAAATTTAATAGTTTATTATTAAACAAGATAAGTAATCTTTATGGCAAACATAGCTACGGAGAGATCACCAATACTACATAGTTGAAATTTTCGAGCGAATTTCTTCAAAAAAAACCCTCATATTCTTTCAATTTCACAAAAAAAATCCAGATCTTCTGAAAAATCACCAAATTTCGTGTATTTTATCTATGTTTTAATCTGTACCAGTATCATGTTTTTCCCATGGACCCTTGGATTTTTCCCTTCATTAAAAAGAATAATATACAAATAACTATTTGCTTTAATTTGACGAAAATAAACCGTATTACAGCGCATGTAATTAACTCTAAACAATCTTTTAGCACAGCTATTAAATCTGTTAATAAACTTAGGTATCGACTGTTTACTTTTAATTAGAACGTTGAGTTTGGCGTTGATTCACCAATTGTAAACTTACGAAATCGGTCATAAATACCAACATTTTTAGTACCTGTATCGCTTATATTTTTTTTTAGTTAAAAAAATAATCGTTTACTCAATATTATATCGGTAACTTTTAAAATTTTGAATTAAATGTGTTATACAGAGATTAGATTAAGACCACTCTTAATATTTTAACGAAAAAATCAAAAAATAAAAGTGACATCAAGATGAAGGATGGCCGTTTTTGAAAAACCATATTTTTAGAAGAAGGTGTCGATATGGTGTCGATTGCTGATTGAATTGGAGCCAGAAAAGGCTCAAAACGAAATACCTAAGTAAAGTACCAACAGATATTCAGGCTGAGGCGACAAACGCCATATCCAAACTACTTCCATTTAAGTTCCGAATAGCTTATGAAAGGGAATACAAAAATTTTCAAAAATGGAAGCAACTAAAAAACGTGAAGCAATTAAAAAAGAAGAAATAAAGTTTTTAACCCATCCTCATCCGTGGCTTACGTCATATTCAAGGCCTGACTGTTTTGACAGCATAGATAAATGAAACAAGTTTAGATTGGAAAGTGCCCATAAGGACAATGTAAACACTATTTGGCGCTATTCTTGCAACGGTCGCGACCCAAAACTTTTGAAAATTTCGGAGCGGTTCGGCTTTTTCCGGAATTATATCGCCAAATATTGTTTACTCAAATTTATTATTATTTTCGTTTAATTTTATAAATAAAATACAGTGTGTTGCATACAAGAAACTTTATTTTATGTAAGGACGCATGTATGAAATACCTATGAAACATTGGAAACCGACGTTATGCCACGATCCAAGATGGTTTTTGCAGTTCACAGCACAGCTTTTTAAGTTTTTAATGCCACTTTTTCACAATTATCACCGGTTGGAGTAAATAAAACTTGAATTAAACTCACAAGATAGCAATAATTACTTTGAAAATGGACGCTATAAACACTTTTCGGGATTTCTTTAATGAGAGCGGTTTAGATTTTGAAAATTTATTATGATTTTTGAAGATTCTGACTTTGACAAGAGAAACTTATTTCTGTTTTTGTTTGCCGTTGTTCTTAGCGACCGCTATGGCAGCGCCAGATCGCGTATAACGGTCGCGACCCAAAATAATTTCGCGATCCAAAATTTATACGGGCTTTCCAATCTAAACTTGTTGCATTTATCTATGTTTGACAGTTCAACCGAAGTGGTCCAGAATTAATTGTAAACAAACCAATTTTTTTCATTAGTTTCGCAACAAATCTGTGTTTTTACGCGTTTCTATGCTAATAAAATTATACTAAATAATTTTGAGTGAATAGTGAACTATCTAGATCCGATTCATAACATCGTACAGCTGGTTCCAAAAAAAATGAATACGACTCTACACATTTTTTCGAATATTTGAGCAGTGTATATTTATGTGTCAAGTATTTTGACATGTTAAGGTTATTGTGACATTGAATAGAACAACTTTGCTTTTGACAAAGTGGCAAATAAATTTTTCAGAATGTCAGCATGACATGAGTAGAGAAATGGGGGACTTGTATCATAGAATATACTGCACGAAATAATACAAATATGTTTTATATCGTATTCAATTTTATTGGAAACAGCTGTACCCGCGAAAAAAACCATACTTTCAAAAAAAAGTTGGGGAATTTATATAAAAACATAATTAATAGCGTTAGTGTTAGTGTATAGTGTTAAACCAACGTAAGTGACGTGTATTTTTGTGTAAAACAGTTTTCGTTTCTTTATTTTTACTTGGTGAAATAAAAAATTCCGCGACATTGTTCTGTGTCTGGGCCTTGTAGCAGCAATTATATACTCTGTTTTTTTTCTCAGGTAAGATTTCGACAGACGATGACAGAAGAAAAGCAGATGACGTCCCATGCCAATCTATTTATTTTACTAAAAAAAGTTTCTAATAATTTTTAAGTTATCTATGGATGGGTTTAAATATAAATCCGTCATGCGTCGTGTCTTGTTGTTTTTAACCAGTTTTATTGGTTTATTTAAAAAATGACAGATCGTATTTCAATTTTATTGGTTTGACGGAACGATGAACGATAAACGGACGCCGATGCGTATGAACTCGCCTTTAGATTTTTGTCATTTTTGACGCTTGTCAAAGTCTTGCCAAATTATAGGTTATAATTTTGTGTCAACTTTTGTTAAATACCCTGTGTTTTGGAAGATGATGCATTTGATTCGTATTATTACGTGTGTTTTGTGTCTTTTGAAGTCAAGTGGAGGAAAAATCGAGTGAAAATTAACTGTAGACCCAAAGCACAGTTTATGGTTAATACTCGCTACCCAGGCAGAAAGTCTTATACACCAATGAAGTTGCCATCGTTAAAGTTTGTATACCATTTCGTCGTAGATAAGTGCATCTTGTATATGGTAGAAGGATCAAACTAAACACATACTAAAAACTGGATTAGCTATAAAATATCGACATCACACGATAGGTAAATAATGGATTTTACTACTGCAGAAAAATAATGCCAAAAGGTACTGGTTCAAAAAAAAATTAAGATTAAAGTTAATTAATCAACCTTTAAGGTATAAAATTTGGTAGGTGTTATTATTAATAAAATAGTTTGTTTTATTTACCTATGTTGTTTTATTTATCCCTGTGGAATATTACAAATTTGTATTGGTACATAAGTTATATTGATAAATATAATCATAAATGCGGGTAGTTTCATAAAGCTTGAAAGTAAAAATAGTTCTTTTTTATATTTTTTTGGTATGTAGTCTCTTGTTCTTGTTTGTTTTGTATTAACACATACCGGTTTTATTAAATAAAATAACTCGATTACATTTTTTCAGTTTTATACAGTTTTTTTCACAATATTTTGAAGTAATCACTTGTCATCTTGTCAATCAAATTTTAAATACCGTATGATCGAGAAAAAACGGCGTCAACGATGGCTATGAAATGAAGATCGCTGTCATTTTATATGAAAATTTATATGGGAAATGTCATTGATCGTCATTTCCCAGCCAACTGGACGCCGTTTTTTTCGATCATACGGTATTTCCTGCTATGCGTTCCAGTTGTACCAACTTATTTCTTTGTAAAATAAAATAAACTACTTTGAAATTAAAATGACAGACACATCTATCACTGTCAAGGATCTTCTCGTTGGACAGACTATAATAAGTCCTCAGGATCTGTCTACATTCTCTTTCCCAACAATATTAACTGTAACTAGGTCACGTCCAAAACCTACAGAACATGCTGTGCCTACAATTTTTCCAAATCAACCCTCTTATGGACCCTCTGTGCATGTTCCGATAAAGAGAAAACGTCCCGATGAAAGAAAACAAGATTTGGCCAATTCAGGATGAAATAAATATTGAAAAGTATTATTATTATTATGAAATATATATTATTATTATGAAATGGCAATATATTTTAAAGAAATTAAATGAATTTGTACTTTATTTCAGTATTTTATATAAAAAAATGATATCTTTATCTTTTTATTTACAATTTATGGAGATGGTTACTTGATGAACATCGAACTACAAATTACTTAATGTTAATAGTTAATTCTATCTAATATCCACATTTTTTAAATATGTTAGGCAAATTTTTACAATTATTTTTAATTAAACTTTAAAATGTATTCTGCCGTTATCATATACAATACATTTTCTTAACTTGTCGATAAACGTATAGTTTTCAATTTTTTTAATATTTGGAAACTTTTTATCACAGGTATATTATTACTAGTTGCGAAATACTCGCTAACGCAATTTTAGGACACGCTTTTTATTATCTAGATTTTATTTTGTTCATCTTATGTTGTAGTTTATTTCATATTAATATTCGTGCTTTAGATCTAAATTTTAATGCTATTCAATTACTTTAACGCGATAAAAAGTTAATGTTATTTTTTAATACCTTTCTGTATAATATTTTTCATATTTATATCTGGCAAAACTATCAATAAATACTATTATTTATGCAAAAACTATATGCAGTACCATATGGCACAATACAAAAGCCCGACTAGTGCGGTGACGTCACAAATCGATGTCTCTGGCCTGTATGTCATGTTGGTTATGCCTCATCCTATCCTCGCTGTTAAAGTATCATAATCTACCTTTGCGGTTAAATTTCTATTTTATATCTATTATTTTTGATAGATATAAGGCAATTTTAACAGTTGCTATGGAATAAAAAGATTTTTAAAGGAAAATTAGGCATTTTTATGTTAGAATAAAAACACTTGATTCAAAATTGTGTTATAGTATGCTCAAACCCAAGTGGATGTGCAACAATCCCTAGAATGGTGGAGAATATTTTAATTTTAATTATAAATTTCCTAAAAGAAACAAATTGTATCTAATTTCAGAATGTGATTAATTCGAGGTTAATTCACTATATTTCGTCAAGGAAATAAGACTTCTATAGTAATTTAAAATACGAGTCTTTGTTATTTCCACATTAGGTATGTATACTTTCCACATAATTACAATTTCTAGCAAACTCTTAATTATTTATACCTGAAATTACACCAGAGTGATTCAAGCTTTGTTACCAGTTTTTGAAGGTTGAATGAGAATATCCTTTTATCTAACTATATCGTTACAAGCAGATTTTACTAAACGATTGGTATAAATAAGGAATAGTTTAACAACAATATAATTAATCAATCGCACAAAAAACAGTTGTTTTAAATATTTCTAATTTTGTTTAGAACCCAGATGAAAGGTACTGAAAAAAAATTCTTATTTTCAAATTTGGTTAATTTTGTTTCCAATATCATCTTGATAAAATCTTATACCATACTATCGAAAAAAAAACTGGCGTCTAAGACGGCTTTGAAATACGAACTCTTACTCTTCTTTATTTTTTAATGGAGGTTAATATTTGTGTATCTTTAAACGTTCTATCCTTTTTTAATTGTTCTATAATTAGTGTTAATTTTTGGGCATTTTTTATGGCAATTTTTAGCAAATGGCGTCTAGAAACAGACCTCGACAAAATTATCATCAATTGTCATTATCCAGCCGTCTTTGAATTTACTTTTTTTCGATCATACGTTATTAACCTTTGCAGAAAAAATAAAGATTATAAAATAAACAAGATTCTGTTTTTTTAAAGATGTTTCAAAATTCTAAATAGCGAATTATTTTTTTTATGAGTGTCTTTTTTGAAGCTAATCATAAGTAATAAAATAGACTAGATAGTTTCCATATTTTGTATCATGAATCGACATAGCTTTAATTCAACTTGATGGTTTGTTAAATATTTTCTATTCCCAAAATCGATATTTGTAACTAATAAACTATTAAATAACTGAAATAAAAAAAGCATTCGATGATCATAAATCCAACTTAAGCTTTAATCCAACTTTGGAAGTTTGTTAAGCATCTTCGATACTCAAAATCGATATGTGTCCAGTAATTATTGGATTTTAAAAAATTATATCTATTTATAGGACTAAAAACTAAAACTAAAAAAACAAACATTGGATGATCATAAATCAACACAGTTTTAATCCAATTTTATAGTTTCTTAAGTATTTTCTATTCCCACAATCGATATTTGTTTAGTATTTATTGGATTTGAAAATGATATTTCTATAAGTATACTAAAAATTAAAAAAAAACATTCGATGTTATACCGGGTGGTGCATCGTCGTTGGAAACAAAACAAATCCCATACAAATTTTGAACAGTTGAAATATTGATCTATGACGTTTTTTCTTTCACAAATTTTTTTTTGAAAATTGTATTTTTTTTAGTTTTTACTTAAAAATAGTAAATTGTTTTCTTTTTTATTAAGGGTAAAAATTACACCTTTCGCCGCGAGGCTGTATGTTTGACATATACAACCTATATAGGCACAAAAGTCATTTTTACTCTGAATAGAACATGCTATTTTCTTTCAAACCCCACAAATAAGTTTTTAAATAATTTGAAACGCTCCAAATAATATAAAAATGTTTAAAAGTCATATACCTTGTAATTATACAGGGTGTCCCAGAAATGAGTGCAAGTATTTTAACTGGTAGTATAGTTCAACCCCAAGAACACGCCTATGAGGTTTTTTTCACAAAAAAAAAATTGAAAATTCGAATTTTTTTTTAGTTTTTAGTTAAAAAACATAATTTCTTGATAATATGGCAGCATAGGTAGTAGATTAAATTTACAAGAAAGAAAATCCAGAAAAGATCCAGCTGTTATCAAAATGTTAGCCAAAAAATATTTTTTTTGGAAATTTTCAAAATAAAATAACTCCGTTATTTTGGACTTATTTGAAAAACGATTAAGAGAAAATATGTTTCTGCTATCAAGATCTACCATCCCTTAAAATACTTGCACTTATTTCTGGGACACCCTGTATATCGAGAAACTATGGTTACGCTCGTTGAATTTGACACTTTATGTCAGTTTAATAATGTATTTTCGTACTTTGACTTTTTTATATTGTCAATCATATCACAAAAAACAATACTTTTGTGACGTTTGAAAAAAAAACATAATTTCTTAATAACATATAGGTAGTAATTTAAGTTAAGGAAAACTCCAGTGAAAAGATCCAGTGGTTCTCAAAATTTAAACAAAAAATCATTTTTTTGGAAATTTTCAAAGTAAAATAACTCAGTTATTTTGGACTTATTTGAAAAACGGTAAAGAGAAAATTCTACAAAAAAAAACTAAAGCAATTCTCCACTAACCTCGATTCTCCATATCTCCAGGCCGGGGTTCTTGCCGGCATTGGCGAAAGCCGGTTCCATGCTGACTTGTCGCTGGGGGGAACGCTGTCGGGCAACTGTCGAAGCCGCCGAGGTCTCCATCATCAGGTGGGCCGCGGCGACGAGGAACAGCAGCGTGAAAGCGCCGAGACGCATGGGGGACGCTTGGCGTCGCTGGACGACGAAGGCCATCATCGTGACTTGGGGGTGAAAAAAAAAACAATATATTAAGCCTATACGGGGTAAGGTTACCAGATGAAAACTTGCCCACCCCGGACAAGTCTTCCCAAAAATCCGGATAAAACCGAACTAAAGCATTTTAAGCAAGTTAATTTTTTTAGGACGTAATTTTTTTAGCGAAGTAGCATAAAATGTTAAAAGCATAGATAAATGAAACAAGTTTAGATTGGAAAGTGCCCGTAAGTAAGGACAATGTAAACACTATTTGGCGCTATTCTTGCAGCGGTCGCTCCCCAAAGCTTTTGATAATTTCGGAGCTATTCGGCTTTTTCCGGAATTATGTCGCCAAATATTATTTATTCAAACTTATTATTATTTTCTTTTACCTTTATAAATAAAATACAGTGTGTTATATACAAGAAACTTTATTTTATATAAGGACATGTAAAAAACGAAAATTTAACAATAACTTGACAGTCGGCGATCCGTATTCTTCAATTTCGGCGGGTAATACAAATACGATGTTTGTCCTTTTCTATTCGTGCATATCGGACAAGGACGTACATTATTTTATCCGTAATGATAGTGATCAGGTATATAAAAAGAAAAAAATAATCGTACGATATAATCAATATAATGGACTTACGTTTTTGACACAAAATTTCCATTTCATTTGATAAACATGGATAAGAGAGAGAATGACAATCTGTGACGAAAGTTCCAAAGTTCACGAATTGATATATACATTTATATCCAAAAGTATATAAAAAATTAACAAATGCTTTTTAATACGTGTTCTACAAATCTGGTGCTTTATTTTATAGATATTATTTACCACCACAAATGGATTTTTAAATAGAATTACTTTAAAAAAGTACGTGTACATTATAATTATGTAGTATAGGATTTTAACGTGTAAGACAGTGATGTAGGCAGCTTTAATGGCAAATCACATGTATTAAAAAGAGAAAAAGTTGGGTGGGTTTTAATGGGTACATTTTTCTGAGCGGTATTGCAGATTTTGCATCAAAATTTCAAACCGTATGAGTAGAGGTTTCAATAAAAACTGAGTATCTAGGGTTGGATCTGGATTTTCGGTATTTTTTTTCAATTAGTTACTCATTTTACTACAACTGTAATAGATTACATCTTAGCTTAGATATATTATCTTCATTTCAGTAGTATACATGAACACATTTTTAACATAGTTTATTTTATTCTAATTTCTTTAAGACTACGATAATATACTGGCTGGCAAGAGAAAATCTTGGGTCGTTTATTTTAGCTTCACACATTTACCTACATGTCTAGAAGTGAATCGCTATGGCAATCTTGTAAGTCGGGGAGAGAAAATTATTACCTATCTAATCAATATATCGGATAAATTTAACATAGTTTATTTCTTATCTCTAATCTTCTATTAAGACTACGATAATATACTTAATAAGAGAAAATCTTGGGTCGTTTATTTTAGTCATCATTTACCTATCCAACTTTAATCCAGAGCCTCAACTTCATACCTGCTGGGAAAATTCTTGCTCTTTTCTCTTTGTTCATTTATACAATCACAGAGTTTATAGACTCTGGATATACGACAATCGGCACCATAAGTCGTGTGTACATTATCGGTTATATCATTAAATAAACTAAATTTAAAAAATGCGTGCCATAATTACGTAGTTTAAAGTAGTGCAAATTCTGTTGTCGGTCATTATTCTACCTAGTTTAAAAACGCTGGAGCTAAGTGTGTGAAGTGAGACATTAAATGATTGATCTTTTGTTAAATTACGTGGTATAACTCAACACAATGATGAATCGTTTAATGTTTCGATATGCACCTCCATAATTATTTAATTGTAATCATATTGTCAGATTTAGCCTGACAACAGAATTTGGTTAATTTTTAGTATTGTTTTGATCATTTTTTGAAATATCTGTCTTATTATGCAACAGGGATGTACGTGTCTACGTAATAGAGCATCAGCATCTCTCTCAATATATCGTATTGTACTGAACACGTTGACACACGAGAATGTGTACGCTTTCATTAAATAAACTAACCAAAAAATATGCTCTATTACGTAGTTACGTACATCCTCAGTTACATAATAGACCGATAATCAATTAATTACATAATGCTGTAAATATCAAAATATCTCCTATTGTCAATCGATCTGATTAAGTGGATAGGTAAATAAACTTCTCTATTTTTTTCTCTCCCGTATTATAGATCTTTCCTCATTCAGTATATCGTATTGTACTGGAATAAGGTTGACTTTATTTCTTCACATAGGACACCGGCATACAAAGCCGTACGTTGTACGTTTTATTAAATAAATGAACTTTTGTTTATTTATTGATTCGTTTATGCTTCGTCTTATATATTTTGTTAAGTTATACCACACCAAGTGCTATAAACTATGTACAAAATTAAAATGCATAGTCAATTTTAAGTAAAGTTGTTGAAATATATCTATATTACTATTATGAAACATCCTACTCTATCGATTTTTAATTTGGAATTATATTAATTGCCATGTGTCATCGTTTTATTATTATTGTCAATTTTCTGCGGATAGCTGATAAATTAATCTATTGTCAATTCAATATGATTATAATATGATGTCTAAATACCATTTTGTTATTCATAAAACGGCCTTTTATTAATACTGTCATAATGATCCATCAATAAATATTTCTTACGTGTTGCAGCAGACGAGCAAAATTTATTAATTTTAGGGTCCTTTATATTTACTCATCCCTGATTCCATCCAACTATGGCCGCTGATGAAGCGGGACGTAGACGTTCGCTTTCGGTCATAGGCGTATCACTGAAAAACTAAAAATTTCCTTATCCTCGTTCAGAATTATAAATAGCAATAAAAGGATAAAGATAAGTAAACTCTTATACTTGATAAGTTTGCTGTACCATTAATAAAAAAATTGGTAGTAGGAAATATTATTTCATAATATTAGGACATGATAATGTGCATAAATGTACATACTCATAAAGCAAAGTAAAAGATTTGAAGTTAACGTTTTTTGCTGCCAGGGCTAATTTGACTTGTTTAAGATACTTTGTTTAAGCGGAATCCGAAATAGCGGTCCTCGGTCAGTACTTAGCAAGTGTCTAAATCGACTCTTACTCACGAGATATCCGATCCCATCCGGCCTGCGAACCGGCGGAATGAGCAGCTCAGAATCAATATATTTTACACTTTTTTCCTTTAATGGACAACAGCAACGATACAGAGTTTCGAACTGGTCACCCGTTTATCTAACTACGATTATCGCCTTACGTCGCTTTAAAACACTAGTGTTCTAATGGGGCAACCGGTGTTTCCACGTAGCTGGACCGTTGGTTGCCCGTAATATTATAGCTACAACCGTTATAACACTAGTTATACCACCCCGCATAAATTCAGTATTATTATAAATAAGTAATTTATTTCACACACCTTAAAGAGTAGCACAATTAGAATCATAAATACGATGCCACTTAACAAAGTTATATAATGTTTATAATGTTAATTTTAAAGGTCGTTTTACATAAAAAATTGTTTATCTGTTTTATTTATGATACAAAACCCGCTTGATCATAAAACTTTTGATCATGTTAGTCCATCCAACATTTTGGCCAGATTATAGAGCAGCACTTCAATATATATTTTAAAAAATAATGTTTTTTGTATTGCACAATTTATTGATTTATAATTTAACTAGAATATAAAGAATAAAAATACCTGCATTTATTTAAAGGGACATTCATTGTTAAATATTGAAACACTTCTTTTATTTTTGATTTGTTAAACTGTAACTTTGTTACAATGAATAAACTTAACATGCATTTATTCGATAGAGTTTTTTTTATTATTGAGTATGTATGGGGCTTAAGAAGCAGCGTGGTGAAGGCGTTTGTTCCACTTGTTCGCATCTTAAACATTGTCAGCTGCCATAAAAATGATTATTAAAATTCTAATAAATTAAATTTTACAGAATTCATAAGTCTAAAATTTTAAACTAAAATTGGCTGTAATACCCTATTTCAAAATGAAATAAAATATTAGTAATGCCACATGACTCAAGAGTTTAGAACTTGTTTGGTTTGGTGGCGACACGTGCGAAGAGATATGCATGGCTTCCTAAGCATTTCGAGAGGCGGGTGAGACCAATCAGCTAAGACAAATCAAGTGGTGGGGAAAGAATATGGCCGTAGATGCCAGGTCTAGGGAAATATTCTCCTAACATTAAGGAAGGAAATACATTTTTAGAAAGCATATTTTTGGACACAATTTAGTGTGCATTTAATTTGTTTTCAAACTTGGCATTTCTAAAAGTATCATCAGATAAATATTTTAAAAAGAATATTTTTGTTGGTAGATTAACATGCCCAACCAGCCTTCACAGGAAATTTTCAAAACTTCATCTGGCAAACACTGACATGTATCGAAGTCCTATAGAACGGTAGAAATTTATTTTTTTTGAAGGTAATACTCTTCTTTTTGTTTAATTGTTGTATTAGGAATAGTTCAACGTCCATTTCTTGTTGACAGGCTCTTTTTAATTTCTTTTTGGAGTATAATTACTCCAGTCTCTTTTTTTAATTCCAGTTTCCATCTATAAATACATTGTAAGTATGCACAATTATGAAAAATAATTATATAAAATTAAATCAAAGGTCCAAAATAATGTGAAGCTAGTTGTAGCTTCTGTAGCCAGACGGTTATAAACTCTGACCTAACTTTAGCTAACATAAATAATGGGATATTTTTAATAAATGAATGAACGATTTTAATCGCAGCTCGTCAATATTCATAATCGTTCATGGTTATGGCCATAAATGGAATATTTTAGCATATCCCCACAGAAAGAAGTCATTATCTCCTAATCAGGAGAACGTGGTGGCCAATTAATTGTGCCTTGTGTGAAATTAGCCGATTGAAGAAAATGGTTCTGAAGGAACAGATTTGCACGTTCGAAAGCGTTATGCGCAGGACAGCCATCCTTTGCTTGAAAACCACACTTCCTCAAAATTGATTGGCAAATTTCGAACTGCTGGTAACAATTTGGTTTTGTAGCATATCCAAATATTTGCAGCTGTTAACATACCATCAATAAAAAAAAGGCCCAATGATATGATTTTGCAGCATGCCAGCCCAAACATTTAGCGTCTTTTGTGGATATTGTGTCCGCAGTGCCATACTAATGGTGCTTACTTTTCTCGAGACTCAATAACGTACTATCGAAGGATTGTGGTAGCCATGTAAGGGAAACGAGCTTTCATCTGAGAATCAATATATTTTCCAAAAAATAAATTATTCCGATCGGCTCTTTTTCTCTTTACAGCCTCGCAAAACCTGGTGACGTCTGTTAAGCAATCTGCGGGAAAAGAAGAGGGATAGCTGTATCACTTCAATTTCAACTTCAACTAAAAAAAACTAAATAAGTAATAAGAAAATGTAATTGTTATAATACTTACTTGTAATAATTCTATAGATTCCAAAATGTTTCCGATCATTATTTATACCTTCATTCTCAATGAGAGGCGCTGTTACAAACGTTCTGTAAAATATCTGCGTGGTACCGATTTTGTAGGACTTATATCCATGCTTTTTAAAACCTATGCGCACCGTTCTCGAGCATTGGTGTAACCAACTTGTTCGGCTATATTTCGGCTTCTGAACAAGGTTCGCTTGTTTTCAGACCGCGGCACAAATATTAATTTCCTTGTCGGGAATCACCTTCTTTCATTAGCTTCCTTATTGTCACAATTTCTGCACGCCCGTCAATGCAGCCTGTTTGCTCAAATTCCCTATGGACAATGTTGCGTACAGTTGTGGTACAAGGCTGGGGGCTGCTATGATCTTGAAAGGTGAACACAAAAACGCCCAATGACCTCTTCCACACTTGACGAAATGTAAAACCACTTAACGATATGCACCTCCTCGGTCGTATAAATAGCCATTTTGAAACACTTTAACCTACATACCTAGGGAAACAGCTAGGCGAAAGAATGATGCAAACATAGTTTGATCTCAGGTGATCTATTTCCTTTCCCCACCCTTTTCATCTACATAAAGGTGCGCGTATTTACTTATCCGAACGAACGCTACTATCCAACGAGCGAACGTCCAGTCTTGTTCGCGCGGTTCTATAATTTTCATTCGTTTGCAAACGGCTCTGATATACCGACTGGAAAACGAATGATGGAGGTGAACCGGTCGGCGAACGGCCGCATGCATTCGGTTTGGTTACAAGGTCCAAATATACCGAATTTCATTCTCTTGTTCTTTCGGATAGAATACGAACTCCAACATAAAGCACCGCCCCTCCTCAATGCGTTCTCCCACCATGCTTTATGCTTTTGCACTTTGCCCACACCCGTAAAACCGGCAACACTGTGGAGTTGGTCGCACTGGCCTCGCCGGCCCCTTTGATGCTATCTCTTCATCTGTTCGTCAACCGGTCATTTATATTATTCTCTGTCTCTTACACGTTAAAACTCCTATACACAATAATCTATATGACCATACTTTGGTATATATATGTGAAACATTGCAAAGTCGACGTTATGCCACGATCCACGATTTAATTTCGCAGTTCACAGTTCACAACACAGTTTTTTGTTGTTTTTAATGCCCTTTTCATTTTAATTATCACGGGTTTGAGTAAGTAAAATTTAAATTAAAACTCAAGGTAGCAATAATTACTTTGAGAAATGGACGCTTTAAACACTTTTCGGTATTTTTTTCAATGAAACGATCTAACCTTGAAAGATTTTATAATTTTGAGTAGATTCTGACCATAGATAAAGTGAGTACCAATCTTCTATTAAGATAGATATGAAACTTAATAGTAAAATTTTGGGCCAAAGCGCCCCCTCCGTGATTAGTAGAAGACTACGTTAACCCAAAGCCTTCGCCTTCCTGCTTAAAAATATTTTTTATGTTTATATTTGAATTCAAAGGATTTATTTTTAAAGTTGCACTGATATATTAGTATATCAGAGTAACTTTAATAAAACATAAGAATATATATATTTTACAGTTTTTAAAAATAAATTTTGACTACAAGGTAGAAAGTAAATCACAATATTTGATTATGTGAGGGGCTGAGTTCCAAAACTAGTTTTATCCAAATTTGTTAATTTTCAATAATCGCAAAAAACGAACAGCAACTTAATTAGTCAATATTTATCAACAATACTTTGTCATTTGCTAATTTAAGCATTACTTAGATATTTTACAAAAGGAAAAATAAATTTATGCATAATTGCACTTTTTACTAAAAAAATAAAATTGGATAAGAACATTTTTGTTGCAAATTAATGAATTAGGTCAGTTATGGAACAAAAAAGACGGGATAAAGAGAGTTTTGGAAATAAGATATATGCCGGATCAACTACTTTCTTAATAATAAAGTGGGTTAATTCTAAATGTAAATGTTTTATTGAACATACTATTATTGAAAGAAACGTGTTATTAACAAATTATTAGACAGTATCTTAAACAAATTAAAGTTGGTTAAATCATACGGTCAATTCATCACTTAATTCTGTTGGAATATCCTGAATTTCTTCCATTTCTTCTTGAATCTCGTCTTTGTCTGGTCTGGATAGAAGGTTCTTGTAGAAGTCCAATTCACTAAGCTCCATCCAATTTGGTCCAAAATGCTGTTTGAGAAGTTTATTGACATCTTCTAGTTTCTCCTTTTTTACCGGGACCTTCAGTGGAAGCAATTCAGGCTTAAAATGGAAATTTTTTCCTTTTTTGAGGAATGATTTAAAGACACCTAAATCACTTTTGTATGTTGTTTCCCCTTTAATTAAAATAGTGTTTTTATCTTTTATCAATTTTAATCTTTTTGCTGGCGCAAACTGGAAATGTAACTGACCAGGTGCTTTAATATTTTCAGCTACACATGTTTTAAAATCAAAAACAGGCACGTCTTTACCAAGTATTTTTACTTTTCCGTATTTAGAAAATATGTTTATATACTCCTGGGGATCAATTATTATGGTATCCTTCCTTTTAAGGTCTTTTTCTAATCTTTTTTGGTAGACCTTTTGATTTTCTCCTAAAAATATAAAAGTAAACCAATCAAGACCAAATTTTCTATAGTAATAGCCGTTAAAGTAATGTTAAGATTTCACAAAATAATAATACTCTGGAACAAAATAGTCTTTTCTCTGGTTATTAGGATTCGATCTGGTCTATTTCTTATCAATTATTATTAATTTCATGATTATATCACTTTAAAAATGAATTTAACACTAAATAAATATACCGGTTCTAATACATTCGATATAATACTCATCATTAATCAGTTACTATTATAAAAATTTAGGTATGAATGTTATATTAAAAAGGCCTCTAATTATCTCAGACACATTAACTTATACATACCTCTCAACCTTGGCTTTTTCTTTACTCCAGCTTTTATTTCTATTTTTCCGCCTGCCCTTTCCTTCATGTAACACGACCGTTTCATTGTTCATTTTGCTTAAGAAACTATTGAAAAATATATCGTTTAACACTAAACGTTTATAAAATATATCGTGCTTTGCCTGAAATTGCATCAATGACTAAAGAAAGCACTATTAAAATGAAGATAATTGGGCAAATCGTCACATGCATGATATGACAAGTTTTGCTACCAATATACGCGTGGATAAGATTAGTTTTGGAACAAATGCACGACTTTAACATGTAAATTATACAGGATAGAATGAGTTATGCCACAAAAATGATGCTGAATATTGTGCAGGGCTGCCAATACTAGACTATAGATACTTTTACTCAAAATTACCAAAAATGGATAAGACGAGTTTTGATACTCAACCCCTCATGTATACCATTTTTACAGTTAATAAATAATAAAATTATTTCTGACTATGATATTTAAAATTTAGATAGAAAATTAAAAAGCATACCGGTATTTGCAGACGCAGGCCCAAATTCAATAAAAACTAAAAACCAAAATTTTTCCTCCGAAAATCGGGCTTTTTTCACTGAAAAGGTATTTTTTGATTTATCAGCAATCATTGTCAAGTTGACAATATACAGGGTGTTTTCTAATTAGTCTAAAAAAATTGTGGTGTGATACCTCATGTGTTCTTAAAACAATTTTTATATAACCATTGAGTCTAAGGTACTTCATCTCTGATCTACAGGGTGTTAAAAATTAAAAAAATTGATTTTTTGCTTAACATAAATGGTACACTACTGCTTTTTTAAATAAAATATATTTTTTTCTAGACTGGCCATCCCTTTTCAACAAAATTGATCTTTTGAGTTTTTCTTGTTCATCAATTGGTTGTCGAGAAAAAAATAAATATACTTATTAAGAGCCCGCCTTTTTTCTAACGATTTTTTATTTTTTAGATTAATTAGAAAACACCCTGTATATGCTATGTATATCACAAGCAACCAAATAAACTAGTAACCTCTAAAAATTATTTTTCCCACCACTAGCGACATACCGTGTTTTTAGTAAGTACTAAATTATTTTATCAAAATTTCACCATATAAGTTTCCAGGCAATGATTCTGACTTTGGAAAGAGAAAATTATTTTTGTTATTGTTTGTGGTTGTTCTTAGCGACCGCTATAGCAGCGCCAGATCGCGTACAACGGTCGCCACCCAAAACAATTATATATTTTGACGGGCTTTCTTATCTAAATTTATTTCTCATTCAAAAATCAAAAGTTGTAGTCATTTCCAGTTAGACAGGAAGTGGCCAAAAATAATTGAATACTACGTCAATCAGTCCTAATTTATATCATATACTAACATACTAAATCTTTAGTATTCTAGTTCTAGGTTTTTTTTACCAGAAAAAATAAAAAATGTATATAAATTAACCACTCTTGAGAAACACCCGGTAGATTATGATCGTGGCCCTAGAAAAGTCGTAATACCTTCTCTATAATTAAATAATATCAGAGTGAAAATTCAATCGCAGTTTAGTATAAAATGCTTCAATAGACCACAAAATTACATTCGCAACAATATCGCAAATCGCAACTCCTAAAAATTCAAACTCGCAGATCGAAATCACAGTCATGGTAATTGAGAAAATTGCAAATTATGTGGCAAGTTCATTTCGCTCTCAAAAATTAGCCAAGGCTTGACATGATCCAAAAAATAAAATGCTCAGGAGACATAGTTCTGACAGTAAAATTATATTTTAGGAAAATTTACACACGAAATTATTCCATAGGGTATTTTAAAGTTGGGGTAGAAAAACAACCCCTCGATTAACCCTGTATAATAATCCAAATACTAAAGTTTATAAAAAACTGAGTTTACGAATTAAAGTTGATATGATTATATAAAGCTTGTTAAAAAAATCATGACAATATAGGTCTAAAAATAATATAACAAAAATATAACAAATTTAACCAAAAATTTTTTTTTTGGTTTTTTGCATCTGACTGTACCTATTAAGCAGTGGCGGATACAGAGGGGGGGCCATGGGTCCCGAGCACCCCCTAAGGTGTCTAAATTGGGTTAAATATTAGGCTTTTGGGTTAAAAATGGCGCCCTGAAAAGCATATTCTACATTACTTTTCATTTGGGCCCCCCTAAATTAAATTCCGGTATCCGCCCCTGCTATTAAGTCTATACGGGTGTTCCTTAATATGCTAATATTTAAAGGGGTAGAATGTATAGAATTGTAGGTCTATTGTGTCCACCTTTCTTGAGTTATAACTCATATTACGAAGTAGTTTCAATAAAATAAAACATTCTTTTAAATATTTTGCTTGTACTTGTCCTTTCAATGAGAACCAAACTGGGTAAAATTATTCTTATGAGGTTTACGAAAATCATGATTATACCGCAAAATAACTTTATTTAGAACTAAATTTAATAAAATAATTCACCATATTATTCATCCTGAGATCGCATAAAAGAAAATACCAACATGTTTATCGGAATTCACTATTCGGAACATCGACAAAATCAGACAAAAAAACCATATACCAACGACACACAACAACTCATTCCAGGGATTTCAGATTTTTTATTTTTTACTAATTATTATAGTATATACTTCTTTTGACTATCTGGCAACACAGGGCGAATAAGCTGAAAAAAATCGCCAGCGGTTCTCAAAATGTTGCCATTATTTCTTTAAATTATCAAAGTTAAATAACTCGGTTATTCTCAGTTTATTTTAAAAATGGTAAAGAAAAAATATATTTCTTTTGGCCAGATCTACCACCCCTTAAAATATCTGCACTTATTTCTGGTACACCCTGTATAATAATAGATTTTTCAAGCACTTTGCGTTCTGTTAATTTTCTTTCTTTCTTACATGTCACCCTTATTTCACTTACTAAAAACAAGATCTGTTAGTCTTTGCACCTCACCAACACACTCACAACTTAATTTATTTCCTTTTCGCGATAACTGGCCTCAGTTACAACACTGACCACCGGTGACCATCGAATGATCTCATAAACAAACACAAGGTGCTCTTATAGATTTGACCCAGAAGGTTAACACAACAACGACGGACGCTGTGTTGATAAATAAATGCTCGAAATCGTAGAAAATCATAATAATATTATAATCAAGACGGCCGAGTACGCTGATTCCAGTGGCGTGTATAGTGGGGGGCCAAAGGAAGTCAATGCTCGATGCGTCGGCTGAGAGCATGTGGTGGTGCATTCTCCACCGGTGCTGCCACCATCGGTGAATATCGTAAACAATCGGTATATGGTATATGTATACATACAAATATACGAATTTAAATAGCGAATATACGAAAAATAGATTATATAATTATTCTAAAAGTGTTTGGAAGTATAATTTGTGAAAATTCTAAAAATAAAAATTAAAAAGTAAATATTTTGATATCTTGAAAAGGTCTAACTTGTATTATAATTTATTATTCCAGTTAAAAAAACTTTTTAGATGAGTTAAAGGTTAAACTACAGTAGCTAGCATAGTTTTTATCACCGGTTTTGCTAGTGGGGGATAATTGTGGCTATTTCGGCTATAACGAAATTTTTTAAAGGTTATAATTATTACTTTAGAAGATGTTCATAAAACATTTAATCACTAGTTGATTAAAAAAAGTATACCATTAATATTGCAAATGATATTTTATCCTCTGATAGAATATGTCTATTTAATTTTTTTATTATGTAACGAGCAGTTTGTTCCCTCACTTGTTTCGTCTAGCTGCTTGAATCCATTTTTGCTTCAACATCGGAACTGCGTGAAATACCTACAGAGCCGAAAACTTGTGATTTCTGCCGTATCGAGCGCTGCAGTCGGAATTTTTAAAATCAACTGAAATGTACCAAGCTTATACAAGGTGTCCCAGAAATGCAAGTATTTTAACTTAACTGGTAGTATAGTCCAACCCCAGAAACACGCCTATGAGGTTTTTCCGCGAAATTTTTTTTTTGAAAATTCGGAATTTTTTGTAAAATATTTTGGATTTTTTTTTAGTTTTTAGTCAAAAAACATAATTTCTTCATAATATGGCAACATAGGTGCTAGATTAAATTTACAAGAAAGATAATCCAAAAAAAATCCAGTGGTTCTCAAAATTTTAGCAAAAAATATTTTTTTTTTTGGAAATTTTCAGTAAAATAACTCCGTTATTTTGGACTTATTTGAAAAACGATAAAGAGAAAATATGTTTCTTTTGTCGAGATCTACCACTCCTTAAAATATTTGCACTTTTTTCTGGGACACCCTGTATACCGACCGAAGACTCTACGTTGCCAACACGGTATGTTTAGGAAAAAGAAATTAATCAACAGTTATTTGTTTTATATTTATTTATATAATTTTTATTAACATCTCTAGATTTACTTATTTTTCAAAGACCCTACCTACCCTCTCACACAGTTAGTATACCCGCCACTGGTTTGTTCTAAGAACTGTTAAACGTTTGTTACATCATTTTTAGGAGAATTTCTCTTTTTTATTTTTGTTTGGCAAAACCTCATTTTGTGTTATTATTTACGTGACTATTTTTTTATTGTAATTTGCTTTAAAATCTGTAACATTGAAAACAGTAAAATAATCAACAAATTAGCAAAAAAGTTGAAAATTGTTAATTATACTAAATTTTGATATAATGCAGATACATCTGGGAATCTATTCAAATTTTTTACAGAATTTGCATTTTTTTTTAATTTTGTTAATAAGTATATCAATAATTTAAAGCATAATACACTCTTATAAACAAGTATTATCACACTTTTTCTATTAAATAATAGGATAGCATAATACCTTTAATTAAACAGGGTGAGTCTGAAATAAGTGCAAATATTTTTAGGGACGGCAAATTTCGACCGCAGAAACATGATTTATGAGTTTTTTTCGCGAAAAAAACAATTTTGAAAATCTTGAAAAAAAATTTAGAATTTTTTTAAGTTAAAAACCATAATTTCTTGATAATAGTGCAACATAGATAGTAGATTAAATTTACGAGAAAGAAACCCCAGAAAAGATCAAGTGGTTCTCAAAATCTAAGCAAAAAATAATTTTTTGGAAATTTTCAAAATAAATAATTCGGTTATTTTTGACTTATTTGAGAAACGGTAAAGAAAAAATATGTTTCTTTTATCAAGATCTACCAGCCCTGAAAATATTTGCACTTATTTAACACTCACCTTCTATAAATTTCATTCAGGCATAGCAAATTATTTTTTCGACATCATTTAATTAAAAAAAAAATGTTTCTCCATCATTGGATCATTTCTCCATTATTTATTTGTTTAATATATCTGATTTGGGTGTTAACAATGTAGCAAAATAGTTTAACAACAATCGGACAACAATATTATCAACAAATTGCTATTTTAGTCAATTCATTTTTCAAACAATAGTTTTACCGCTTTTTGTTTTTAAAAGAATAATACTGGGTCTGTAAGATATGCAACCCATAATACAGCACAGAACTTTTTTATGTATTTTAATTACTGCTTGAAACTTATATTAGATGCTTTCAATAATAACTAAAAGCTTTTCAAAATTCTATTCTAGGAAATTTATCTATAAATAGTCATATTATGTACTAATTATTACATTGATTAACATTTTTCGTTATATACAGGGTAAATCAACGATAAAGTCCATTAGGTATGTATCTCGTTTGTTTCGGGGTTTACAAAAAATATTAAATATAAAAGTTATAGGGAAGATTAAAGTTCATATTTTAAAATTATTACAGAGTATACAGGGTGCTTCAAAAAAGTGTGGCGGATATAACATGTTTTTTTTTTAAATACAAGACCCTATTTTTTATTTTATTTTTAGATTCTGCGTAAAATTCTATAACTTTTTTTATATAATCTTATATACCTAAAATTTATAATATTTGGATTTGTTTAAAAATTGCCAGTGATGCCATTGTTTATGAAGTTGGACTACTAAAATTTGGTAGGAGAGTTTTATAGAGATGAAGAAAAAGATATATGTAAAGATATTTCAGTTAGATGCTACAGGGTGTTCAAAATATATTTATGAATTTCAACTACTTAAAATTAAGAAATGTCAATTTTTTTAAATGTCACACCCTATATATATATTATTATTTTTTCTGATAGATTTTACAAAACTCTTCAACTCTGTATGCACAAGCTCTGTGTACCCTATACTAATTTTAAAATGTGTATTTTAACTTTTTCTATAACTTTTATGTTACTTTTTTTGTATACCATGAAACAAATGAAATAATGGACTTTATCGTTGACGCACCCTGTACAAACATTATAAGCGCCTTAAATATCTATAAATAAAATTCATAATAATTTTAATGTTGATAACTCATTAAACAAAACTATTATTATTCATTAAAATTGATTTTATTTCTATTAATCTGTAGATATATAAAAATAATTCAATAAATATACTATTTTAAACAAACCACTTGCTTATTAAATTACAAAAAATACTGTTAGAATTGCGTTAGTTTATAATAATACTGTATGTAAATATACAATACTGATTTTTTAAATTCACTTTCACACAGTCATTATAGGAATATCCCTAGTAATTAACAATTTCTTAAAAATATATTTTGTTTGGACTAGAAAAAAGCTTTGGTAAAATGTATACAATAATAAATATTTTATATAAAATCGCATATATATATGAGTATAAAAAACTTTTTTTTGTGTAAATACTGACGTTCTTAACATTAACAATCCCTATGCAAGCTTAATTAATGTAAAAAATTGCACTTTTTAAAAAACAATCTCATATTATAATACTGATAATATATATGTAGGTCTTATGTACTAGTTTGTATAAATTATTTAAAAATATATCATCAAACAACTCCACAAAAAAGAAATAAATAAAGCTGGTAAATAATTTTTTTGAGAAGCACCTTTGGATTTAGTTTTTTGATTATTTGACACTAACACAGAATTTTTAACTTCATTTTGTTGTACGGAATTTTTGTTTTTTTCAGTCGAAGAACTGGAGACGGTCCTGTCTTTTGATGTACTTTCTTGATTCTCCGTGATGTCATTATTACCACTACCTTCTAAGAATTCTAAAATACTTATACTTTAGTATATTTAAAAAAGAAATTATAATAAATTTAATCTACCTATTGGATCTTCATCCTCATCATCGGATGGACTGATTTTATTACAGTAGTCTTTGATACAGTAGCAATATTCCACAAAATTTGCTATAATACAGTCTTTGAATTGGTTGGGCTCGCATGATCTGCTTAAAATTCTATTTCCTTGTTCTAAAATAGTGTGAATTTATACGGGGAAAAAAATATTGAAACTTTTTTACTAACCACTCCTAGATATCTTACAACTTTTGTCGTTGTCACACTCTTTCTGATATCTTTTATCTTCAATTTCAAATTCAGTACAAGGCAGGTCATCTTCGTTTCCACAAACGTAACATTTTATGCAGGAAGTCGTATCCACTAAAAGATCTTTTTATAAAACACACACTATAAATGTATTTTTGAAACTCACCTAAGTAAAAGAGAATAAAAAATAACCTCACTATCTGTGAAAAATACCACCTTCCCATGTTAGTAGTGCGGTTCTTTCACGACTATTAGCTCTGACATAAGCTAATTTAAATAAATACTACAATTAATTAAAGCTGAAGACTGCGAAATTGCAGGAAATCCATAGAAAACGTCACTGTTGATCTCTTGGGAAGAGGCAAGGGGGACATTATTGCAAACAGATCAATACAACTCGCATCGTTTCGGCACAAACGCCTCAAAAAGGCGACACATAAATTTATATTAATTATTTCACGTGGATTAGTCGTTCGCCATATCGATAAAAGGTATTTAAACGCGCTCAAGTGTTGTGTAATTACGTAATTTGATGCATATTTGATGTTTTTATAACTCGATTCTTGTTGACAAATTTTTTGACAATTATCGATCTACTAACAGGAATCTTCAGAATTGTTGTTCTCATATCGACTGATAGAGGGCGCCATATATATTAGTACATATTAAAATGTCTAGATGTCGCTTAAGTCGAAATATATTTGAGAAGATATCTTGAAAATTAAACTTCCTCTATTGTCCAATAGAGGACACTACAACAATAAGTACCTCTCATATTAAATAGAGGTCGCATCTAAAATAATAGATTTCTCTATCAGCAACGTTTCTCTATCTCTAAAGAGAGGGCGCCACACGTTTTAGTACGACTTGCTATAGATAGATGTCGCCATTATAAAAAAATAAGGCTGTGTTTAACTGGTTGCCTGTATATGATTGTCATAAATTACTCTTTTGATTTAAATTTTTATCTAATTACTAATCAATTTTGCCTAAATTATTCGGTTCGCGATTCCAAGGTTGTTATAAAATTAATAATACTCATTATACCTAATATAGTTTATAAAAAGCTTTTAAATCTGTTTCGACTTATTTTAAAAAATACAGCAAATTGCATTTTAAATAACGAAGTTTTTATGTAAAATAAATATCTAAAATAGAGCAGCAATTTTTGATACCCCTGTATACATTAAAGGAAGCAATCAAAGTTTTCAGTAAAGTTTATTTCCCTGGCTTAAAAGTCGGCACAAGAATTAATTTTGAAAAATAATGTACAGGGTGTTGATAATCTTTTTTATTATAGCATGCATATTTAAATATCTTTAAATATCTCAAAAACCAAAGCTTGTAAACGTATTTAACCCTTATAATAAATACCTTATTTTGTGTCCAAGGGCCCAAATATGAAATATAATACCGGGTATTCCATAAGAAAAAATACAACTTTGATGTGGATCTTATTTCTGACATACCCTGTACATTTTAAAATAGTTTTGAACTGTGCCCTTTGCCTTCCCACATATACCCATAAAGTATTTTGTTTCTACATCTTTCCGTTTTCGTATAATCAACCGAGGCGATTGAGATGCGCCATCCTATATATTAAAAGGTTAAATAAAAAAATACATACTTATAATTAGAGGATTTATTTGGTTCTTGGCTTATATTACAATCTATATTTAAACGTTTTTTGTACAATAATTTAATAAATACTTCGTATAAAAAAATCTTCCGCTCATTTTCAATACAATACCTATTTTTTCTTAAACATTACAAAATTAGAATAATATTCGCTTTATTTTGTACCAATACGATTTTCGAAAATCTGTTTTAACAATTCTTTAACAAATTGCTTTAGGCTGTTTTCTCTTTGCGTTCCCACATCGATCACTTCTTCGTGACTTGGTTTAGCTAACGATTCATATTCGACGATGCACTCGTTCGTGATGAGGCTAAATACGAAAACGGTCATATCACAGTGATTGGCGGTGATTACTTCGTGAACGGTGGACATTCCAACAGCATCAGCGCCTATAAAATGGATATAGTTAGTGTATCACACGGTATTACATTACAACATTTTACAAAAAAAAACAAATTCTCCGATTAACTGAACTTATTTCAAATCAGAAAATCGCCCGGTTTATATACAGGGTGTGTCTTAAATAAGTGTACATATTTTCAGGGCTGGTAGATCTTCATAAAAGAAACATATTTATTATTTTTTCTTTGCGTCGTTTTTATAAGTCCAAAATAGCCGAGTTATACAGGGTGGACCGAATTGAATCTGGGAAACTTCGGCAGCATATTCTGCAGATAAAAACAAGAAAAGAAGGTTGTATAAATGTATGTCCTAGAATATGTTTAGTTTGGAAAATACAGGGTGTAAAAGTTTCATTTTTATTTCGATTTTTTCCAAATAATTTCTGAAGGACGTCAATATTTGTAAGAAAATTGGTATCTAGGAGTTTTTTGACAGGCGAAATTTAATTTTGAAGCCAATATGACTCATACTTGTAGAGGGCGCCACCTATATATCATATATTTTAACTGGTTTGAAGTTTGAAGAGTAATAACTTTTCGTCTGTACCTGTATAAAACTGTTGAGTAAAAAAATACACATTTACGAGATATTCTACGTAAAAAAGTACCTATATTGGTAAAAATCGCTACGAATAATGCTTCTCGAGATATCTGGAATCAAAATTATGAATACCAGTCAACATTGACACGAACTAAACATGTTGACTACAGTAGCGGATTAAGACATATTTGCGCTCTAGGCTAATAAAAAATTATTGGCGCCCCCCCCCCTCCCGGAATTTTATTCTTAAACAATTTATTGTTATTGAGGAGTAGCTATACGCGCTGACTAATATGAATTAATTCATCCCAATTTTGTTGTTATAACCTTACCAACAAAGATTCAGTTAAATTAAAGTAATCTATAAGGGTTGATTTTCCTAATTATTATTTCTTAGATATGAAAAATACTCCACTGTGCGCCGGCGGTCTTTTTCGTTTACGGCACTTTGTCGATAAATACCAAAGGATTATCGCGACAATGGCAATTTTTGATCCAATTATTTATGTGTTTTGTTTTTAAAGAAATACCATACCATTGTTATCCAAATATCGACTATACATAGTTCAGAATTTATTTGGTAGAAACCGAAATAAAAATGAAATTTCTACACCCTGTGTCTCCGAAATGAAGCAGTTTAGGACATACATTTTTATAAACTTATTTACTTATTTTTATCTGCAGAATATGCTGATGTATTCAAATGAATGTAATGAATCAATGTATTCAAAAATACGTTTTCAAAAAATAAAATATGTCCACTTACTTAAGACTCGTCCTGTATACATCTACTTTAACAAAATGTATTTTATGTTTTGCTGGCTTTTCTGTTTATATACGCCATTTTAGAAAAAATTATGTAATTGTTTTTCAATGGAATAGTTTTTTGTTAATTGTCAACGATTGCCAATATATAATGGTTTAATAATCAATCGTTACAAAGTCATGAGGTTAATCGAGAAATGATAAAAAAATTATTGATGTACCATTTAGATTAATTAAATACGTAATATTAACATCGCAACAGAATAATAATAAATAAATATGTAGAATCTATTTTTTTGAGTATTTTGATTGCAAAATTTTCTTTGGAATTAACCTAAGTATTCTTCAAATAATTTAAACAAAATATTCCTTAAAAATTATATTAAATCACAGGGGAAAGTCTCCTATACCACTGATGGCGATGATTGGTGTTACAACAGCAAAATAAAACACTAATTCACCAAACTACACCAAAACACATTCACACACATCATCAGCGGATGATTAAAACTAAGTTTTAATGATCAACCAGTTTTAATCATCTGATAACATGATGTTAACATCGTTAGCGAAACGCGCGTCCAATGCAAAGGTAAAGTGCTTTGGTATACTGTAGTGATGTAGTGTTACTATTGCTTTTGTGTCAATGCCAGTACTTGAAAAATACAAATAAAATATAAATTAAAAAATCTAAATAAGCCCGCGTAAACAAACAAATAGTTGCCTAGCAATCGTGGACCAGTTAAAAATCTTGCCTGGGTCAGTGTCTGACCCATGGGTCATAGGTTCGCACCAACTGTGGTACCGTTAATCCATATTCTCCGTCCGCCAAGTACAGGAAAAAGTAAAGGAGCAGCAGAGTAAACTTTATGTTGCATTCATCGACCTAACAAAAGCCTTTGACTCTGTAAACAGAGATGCACTTTGGGCAATTATGCAATAATTCGGCGTGCCCAACAAATTTCTTACAGTGCGTAAAAGCCTCTATAACAACAAGTCAAGAGTGTCACATCATGAATTACTGAGCGATCCCTTCCTAACAAATACAGGAGTTAGGCAGGGATGTGCCTTAGCGCCTCTCCTATTCAATATATTCAAGATAACGCTCTCCATTATAGTGGACAGTAAACTGCAAGAAAGAGGAATGGGCATTAGATACAGATACGACGGCGGTCTGTTCAACATAAAAAGACTCAGGGCAAAAACACGTACAAAATTCATCACAGAACTTCAATACGCTGATGACTGCGCTTTAGTTGCAAAAACCTTACAGCAATTACAAGAAAGGTTTAACACATATATCTGGGCATACGAGGCTTTGGGCCTTAAGCTGAACATCGATAAAACTAAAATCATGTGCACTCTCTCGGAAAATCACAACAATGCTATAAAAATCGAAGAAGAACTATTAGAATATGTAGCGGAATTCAATTACCTCGGCAGTTTGATTTCGGAAAAGCCAATATCGACTCTGCAATTCAGCACAGAATTAGCAGCGCCTCAAGAGCATTTTGGAAATTAAAAAGCAGGGTTTTCTACAATCATGACTTGAGCAAAAAAACGAAACTTGCAGTGTACAACAATAATAATCCCCACCATGTTATATGGAAGCGAAACCTAGGTGTCGTACCGCCGGCACATGAACGCATTAAACTAGTTGCAACAGGGACACCAGGTGGATGACACTTCTTATGGGAGAACTGGCAATGGTTGAAAACTTGACTACAAGCGATTTTCTAGGAATCTTCCTTACCGATAAATTATTGACAAGAGTGACAGATAAAGCCTTGACGTTCTTTCAGTATTCCAGTTCATCTCTTTTTCTTTCTAAAGTGTGCGTTGAAAGGAGACAAAAATAATTTTTGGTGACCCATAATTTGTTATTCGAACACCACTTTTCTCCTTTTCGGGTCGTTGACGTTGACTTGTCGCCATTTTATTTCTTTTGTTTACACGCTGCATTTTGCTTTGCAAATTTAATACATAAATTATTTAGGCAAATATAGGTTTTTAATAAAACTCCTCGGACTAACGTGCAGGTAAGTGTTGATAATTTTTTTTTCATCTTAACATGCTCATTGTCGTTCTCCTGATTTTAGGTGACAGAAAAGTATCATCAAATCAAAATGAATTTTATATTTTCCTTCCTATTTATCCTTCCTAAATATCAACGAGATGAGCCATCGGAAGAAAGGGACCATAGTACAAAACAGAAAGGTGATCTTTTTTCTTTCCACTTAGGATATTGAAATTATTATATACTGTAGTCGCGTTCGGCATTATGCTCTGAGAAATATAGATAAACAAAGAACAACAGATATAAAGCATCCCAGAGGAAAAGAGATGCAATACCTGTATGTACTCTCTCTGATATTTGTGAAAGTTACAGCAAAGTATTGTTGTAAATGTCATCTTTTTGATCGACCTGAAAACTTCGAGCAAAAAGATGACACTTTCAACAATACCCTGACAGATATCAGAGACGATACAGGTTTTTTCTCCCTTTTCCCCTGGAATACTTTTAATTTATTATTCTTTGTTTATCTAGATTTCTCAGAGCACTATGAACAAACTCAGCTTGTATGTTTGAAATAATCGTCCAGTTGGCTTAAAAATGATGATCGAAGACATTTCCCATATAATTTTACTTTCAAAATTGTGATATATCTTTTATTTCTAAGCCATCTATGACGCCATATTTTTCAGTTTTGTTATAATTAATTTTGTCTCTTGATCTACTTGTAATATTATTCTTTTAATTTTATTAATTTATTGTGGTGAAATTAATTTCTGTTGTATATTTGATATTGATATTAAACATATTTTTAAAAAACGGTGTATTTTTTGTGTTTTTGTGTATGTCATAATTAAAAATAAATGAAGAAATAAAAAATTTTATTTTTTTAAATTTCCCGCCATGCGTGTCAATTTAGTCCGTAGTTCCTACAAGCGAAATTGGGGGCGCTAGTAGCAGTAGACTTGTCAACAGTGTCAAATTTAAACGTCAATTTCACTTTCCAATATTTAGCAAGGCGCTCGCACTTCTTCTTCTGTATGTGTTTTGTGAGGGACACCTTAGACAACTCTTAAGAATCAAAGGATTCCACTATGTCTCAAACGTATCGGTGCTTGAAAAAGTTAGTGGACAACTCAAAAGGTATCAGGATATTTTCCACGAAAACTTAAAGGGGATAAGCATGCAGAACCAGTGGGGGGAAGCAGCGAACAGTAGAACACATTGGAGAAGAATCGTAAACTCAGTTAACAACAACAATCCAAAAGTAGAGGCAACAAAGTAATGAGATTTTTGAATGTCCGGATTGCGGAAGAGAGATAACATCACGTATCGGGCTTTTCAGTTACAGAAAAGCTCAGCGAGTAATGGCAGTAAGTAAGTAAGACTATTAAGTAAGTAAGTAAGACTAGTAAGACTACTAAGTAAGTAAGTAAGACTATTCTCCTTACTTACCCAACATTTGTAGCATCCTCAGCTCAGCCACCGTCTCGAAATTAGGTCCTCCCAGGCAAGTGTACACTCCTTCATGCACTCTATCGCCTAAACCTATGTCTTTGGCCACTTTATTGGCTAACTTGATGATTTCTCTGTTGTAGGCTTGGTTCATTGGCGGGAACCTCGGTCCAAACCGTTCGTCGTTCGGTCCTTGTAGGGGGTTGTTGCCCGCGAAGCCCATCAGGTTGATGTGGTCCTTCACGAACATGATATCCCCTACTCTGAATGATGGGTTCAAACCTCCAGCGGCGTTTGTTATAAATAAATGACTCACACCTGTATAGAAAAAAGAAATATGTAGAAAATTAGAAAATAACAACTTTAAAAACCTGCAACTAACAAACATTAAGACTAGTTAAAGGTTGTACAGTAGGGTGAGCCAAAAAAAACTAACACATGGAATTTATGGGTTAAAATGAACCAAAAAACCGAGAATATAATATTCCCGGAAGGCCAGATTTTTAGCTCACTTTTAATAGGTTTCGGTGGACCATTCAAAGTTTTTCATTTAAATAACACGTAAAAAATCTTTTTTCATTAAAAGTACCATAACTTCGAAACGGTTTACAATAAAAATATTTACATCGCGGATTCGTGTAGAGCATAAAATTTACTAAAAAATATACAGTACGTCTGTCCGTTCTGAGGCTACGGGGTATCTGTGAGAGGGGAAACGATATTCTCTCGATGTTTTTCCTAAAAAATTAGACGACGCGTCCCATCAATAAAAATTCGACAAATTTGCAAGTAGCCAATAAAATGAGTGGGCGGAGCGATTTGCGGTGACGTACTCGTCAAGTCGACGTATAAAATATATTGCTGTTTATTTAAATGTTTTTTGGGTCGGCATTTACATGTGTGGAAGTAAATCGCATAGGGATCTTATTAAGTCGGAGTGAGAGAAATGCGACCAACCGACGCGACGCGCGACGGTTTGCTGTTGCGGCGTTGCCGATACGCCTTTCCTTATCAAGTAAAGTAAAATCACGATCGCAAACCGCTTATTTTTAAAAGACTTCTTTTTCAAGAGATAACTAGATAACATCATTAGACATGTTTCTGAGTATCTGAAATGTAATTATAAGGATATCGTTAGGGTGTCATTTTTTATAACGAGAAAACATCAGTAATCGCGATAATTTAAAAATTCAACTTTTTAACACATAACAGGCCATAACTCAAGAACCACTTTAGATATTGAAACTTTTTTTATTTTCAAGATCGGATATTTTACAATATGTTTACATAAGAAAAATTAGATAAGGTTGTTTTTTCCATTCAAAAATTGTAAACAATCCATCCATTTACTTTTAGAGCATAGCAATTTTCAGCAATCGTGTAATTTTTTTATTGATAAAGATTTTCACATACTGTCTTATAAGTATATATATTTATATATATATTATATAATAGAATGAGACTTAAAATTTTTAAAACTTTTTTGATAGCATCTTGGTGAACATTACAAAGCACAACTTTGGCCCAATTTAACCGTGTTCGTTGCGGTTTCCGAGAAACCAATGCTGGTACCTCGAATTTGTAGCACCCTGTATAGGGCTCTTCTGTTTGATTATTTTTCTAATGTTCCTCTATCCACTTACCAAGTAGTTTCATAATTCTAATAGGCATACAACATTTCCACAACGGATAGCCCTCGTAGTAATGGAACCGCCCCTTCATGCACACAGTTGGCAGCCCTGACATGAACCCGAAAACCAGCGCCCCCACGTGTCCTTTAACGGTACTTCTGGGAAAGTGCGGAATGCAGTCGTAGGATATTTCTATGGGATTGTCCAAACACTCCGCCAACGAGCCTGTAAAATGGTCAATTTCTGCAAGTTAGAACGAATTAATTTGTCGTTTTTGTTTGTCAGGTTTTTTGACAGACAAGTGTCTTCTTACCTAGACCGGACCCGCATATGACACCGACTTCCGGTAGATATGGTACTTTGGATCGCAAGAATTCAACGGTTTCTTGTAAAGATTCGTAGGTATATCTGTAAAAAAGTTTTATTTAGAAAAATTTGTATTTTTTCTAAGTTACATACTTTTCACAATTTTTATGTCATTTTTTTCAAACTGTCATCAATTTTCATGTCAAGGACCACGGTGCCCAACTTTTTTTTCAATCGTACAGTATAAACATTCAAGTAGTATTTCAGTTTTACAGGGTGGCGCCTCTCATAGGACGCGGAGGCTCCAAGGAGAACGAGTTTATTGTATTGAAATGAAATTTTGGGAGCATATGTAGGCTAATTTAGAGCATTTTTTTAAAATATAGAGAGTTTTACAGGGTGTCCCCAAAAAAAGTTATACATCAAAGTTGTCTGTAATGATATATATTAAATTATTTTTGGAACTTTTTAAAATTAGGTTTTTTGTAATTATCTTAAACAATATTATTTTTTTATTTGAAATTGCTGTAAGTTAGACTAATAGTAATAATAACTAATAGTAATAAAATTTAATAATAAATTAGGTAAAATATATAATTTATTAATTTTATTTTAATTTTAATTTTATTAATTGTGATTAATAAAATTGCGTTTATCTCATCAAGGAAGCCGAATTCGATAAAATATCAAGAGATAACATTTAATTGGCATTAAACGACCTACACAATTTTGATATCAAAAGAAAAAAGGCAGTGGCGCAGATGTTTTTTTTAAAAATATTCCAGTGGTAACCCATATGCACGTCACTGATGGATTTTTCGAAATTTTTAAAGCATTAAAATATGTAGCACTTATAGTTACTTTTTCCCTCAAAATTTTATTCGAATCAGTAAAAGTACTTGCAAGAAAATTATAATAAATCGAAAGATTATTAATACTTTAACACCCTGTAGCTATGAAACAAAGCACGTGAGGAATCTCCCTACGAAAGATGGCACATGTTTTTTGAAACACCCTGTATAAGATGTAAAAAAATTATCAGTTTGTGCTATATGCTAAATAATAATTAGTCGTAATTAAAAATCACGTTTTTTGATAAATGTGAATAACAATTTGTAACGTTTTGTTTATATTTATATGAAATATGTGTTTTAACAAGTCATTACGTTGCAAAATACTTTAACCAAATTATATTTATAGAAATAGAAAAAGTCTCTTATACCATCCTGATCACTTCAACTGCGTGGTCTGTATTTTAAGATGCATGCGATAGAGATAAATATAAATGACCGGTTGACAGAGAGAGGACAAAATAAAAAGCGGTTTTTACGTTTGTAGAAAAATGTGTGCAGAAAAAAATAAATTATTTCAAAAACTTTCACGTGTACTACTGAAATGAAGATAATATATCTAAGCTAAATATAATCTATTACAGCTATAGTAAAATTAGTAACTAATTGTAAAAAATAAAGTTCCAACCCTAGATGCAACATTTTTCGTAAACGCCTACTTGTGCGGTTTGAAATGTCGATGCAAAATTCGGCAATACCGCATAGAAAAAATGTATCAGCCTAATTTTTATCTCTTTTTAATATATTTCAGCTGTCTACATCACTGCCTTACACGTTAAAATCTAGACCACGCAATTTCGATGACCAATTCGGTATGTAACTGGACCAGAACCGTTCTGCTTTCCAAGTGGTAACCAACTCAAGGCGGAACTCAGAACTTGGAAGATTCCATCCGCAACATGGAATGGAAATCTTGCAATGGTCTAAGACACTCGAAGAAGTTTCTGAGGGCTTATGATCAAGAAAAATCGCAGATCTTCCTGGGTCTGAGTAAGAACAATCTTCGGATTGTCACGGGGTTTTTAACAGGACACTGTCTCCTCAATGAACACCTCAGTAGATTGAAACTAAGAAGAAACGGCGAATGCAGATTCTGTGGGGAAGATGGGGAAACACCAGTACACCTCATCACTGAGTGCGCCGAGACGACAACCATTCGTGCCATGAATTTTGGTACGACTGATATTGGAGATGGAGAACTACCCTCTATAAAACCGTCCCAGATACTGGCTTTTGTCAAAGCCCTGGGACTGTATGATGAGTTATGATTCAAGAAAGGGGGACACAATGGATCTGTAAGGTCGAAGTGATTAACCCCCCTCCCACTCATTCAAAATTCTAAAAATAACCCCGTTACTAAATACTTGCTCACCCTGTATAATCCGAAAAAAATATTCACCTGATAAATAATTAAGGGTCAAAAGTTTTAATATTATACAGTCCTTATTTTGTTAAATAAAAATAAAATGAGGTATACCTAAAAATAAATAAGTCCAGATAACTAAAAAATAAAGCAACTTAAAAATATTTTATCAGAATAATGTCGGGCAGTATCGAAAAAAACGTAATAATAATAATATTTTTAAAAAGACCATGAATAGCTCCAATAATTAATTAGTTTTTCTAATCTAAATTTGCTCTCATTATCAAGTTATATTATTTTTTTGTTATTAAATAAGCAAATAAAATTTATGAGTGTCAATCTGTACTGCAATACTGCACTGCAGTGAAAAAAAATTTGTAAAATAAAGGTAAAAACGGTTAGGATTTTGAGTGAAAATATTCACATAACGACTTTTTGTTCTTTGATGTCTGTTATCTACTTTTCTTTCCATCTTTTTAGTAACAAAATTTTAAACAGCACTATCATTAAGTTCAACGGCGAAGGTTCCATTTGTAATACGTCTTAATTTAAAAAAAGTCACTGAGATCTCCTATAATAAATTAAGATTCTCAGTAAATTCTTAAAAACAATTCTATTTTGCTATTTTCTAGTTAAGGTTTAATGGTGTTGCGTTCTTAGGTACATTTTTTTACTTCATTCTATCGTTGATTGAATACTAAAATACTAAGTACTAATAATACTAATACTGCAAGGTTGTTACTACACTTTCACAGTCATAATAAACTATTCAGAAATAGTATATTATTACATATATTTTAATTTTTTGTTGTGTTATTATAATTTTATTTATACTATTTTCTTTAAAGCTGTATAATCTTTTTTATCACTTATGGCATTAATTTAATAATATATTATAAAAAATAATAAAGTAGGTATAGGTAATAATAACAATTTAACACGTTTTTATATCGCACATTTAGTGAGTTATCTCTGAATATCCTGTACAAGAGTTGACAATTTTTTTAAACGAGCCCACCCTTGATCTACCGGGTGCGTCTCAAAAGTGGCTCACCCCTATAACTTTTTTATTTTTTCAGATATAAAAATAAGATTTGGTATGTTTTATGACATAAATTAGGGATTGATTGATCACTTCCTGTTTCACCGGAAATAACAGCAACTTTTGATTTTTAAATGGCACCCTCGGTATTTTTTTACTTAATTCCATAGAAAATGACGCTCTGAATAGAATGACATATCATATGTCGACTTTTGAAATTTTCTCATATGGTTTACTTGAAATTGTAACATGCAGTTCATAACGTCAATTTGACTCGAAATATCAAGTGTGTGGTACCAAATTATTTGTAAAAAAATGCTTTTTCCAAATATGTAATTACCACCCTCAGACCAGGACAGGACACTAAAGACATTAGACGATCAAATCTATTTTTCCAAGACTATTAGTGTTTTAGAAAATTAGTGTTTTTAAAACGACCATGGCACTCTAGATTGAAATTTAAAATACGATTTTTTTAAAGCGAAAACGTCAAAAGTTGACATGTGATATGTCATTACATACATTTTCTATCGAATAAAGTAAAAAAATACCGAGGATGTCATTTAAAAATCAAAACTTGTAGTCATTTGACCAAAAACAATTGAATACGTTAATCAATCCTAATTTATGTCACATACTCACAACCAAATATCGTTTTTTTATCTGAAAAAATAAAAACGTTATAGAGGTGAGCCACTTTTGAGACGCACCCGGTATATTAAGTAGGGTGATGCTAGGGCATATGCTAGGGTGTTAAGACTCACTAACAGAGGCACAGCGTAAAGTCCGCCCAACTAGTCAAGAAAAATTTCGACAGACTACATAAAAAAATGACATCAGTTATTAAAAATACTAATATAATATGTTTGGTCAAAATACCATTTTGACACCTACCTATGGCCTATTTCGGGATGAAATACATCCTTATGAACATGGGCGTCTCCATTAATAGTTCCGTTGGTTATTTTTGCACCACCGTGGCCATTCATGAACTTTAAAGTGGACATTTCTACGAAAAAATCACTTAAAAAAAAATAGTTTCTTATCGATCTTGCAAGCACTGTCAGGACTAAACAGTAGATCAGCGACTACCGATTCTTATATAGGCTCCCGATTAAGTAAAAGTCTAACAAAAACAAATAATAATATTGTAAGAAAGATAACAGTCCACATCTTAGTTAGTGTATTATTACATTCTGTTTTGATTTCAGAACTTATTTCATGTTGCTCAACTCCTTGAACAAAAATTATTAACGTAGCCAATGTGACATACACTCAAAAAAATTGTATTTCTACAAACGCCAAGTTTTTTTACGTCTAAAATGTCATTCCTAGGACCTATTCTAGTGTGAAAATTAGATACTAAAAAGAAAGTTTTATATGATGTATGTTCTCTTACTGGTACTACTTCTCTAACTATCGCGCTTAGAGATACTCATAAGACTTTTTTGTCGCGCTCAAAAAAAAAAAATAATTATTATTATTTTTTTGGTAAATTAAATCCCATTGAATTCGTCTGGCAATTAACACATATTTTTTAATATCATCTAATAAACACGCTGTAAAAATTTTAGAATGCCTAAAGTATGTTTTCCAGGTATAATAATTAAACATATTTGGAATGGTCTGGTTACACTTTAAACCCGAAAAAAGTCTGGCACACTTATTTCTAGGTTAAATAGATGCTAAGGGTAGAATAAGCATTTATACCCCCAAACCCCAGCCAGACTTAGGATTCTGGGTTCTAAATTATTAAACTTTATTTTTTTTTTTGTATTCTAACATGCCTAAAATATGTTTTCTAAATATGTCGCCAGCTCTCCGGCTACTACTTTTTGGTTGTTGTTGTTAACTGAGTTTACAATTCTTCTCCATTGCGTTGCTTCTTCCCACTCATTCTCCATGTTTATCAACTTTAAGTTGTCATAGAAAACATCATTGTACCTTTTGAGTTGTCCAACTGGTTTCCTCTTATCGTCTACAAGCGCACCGTAAAGAAGAGATTTTGGTGGGCGGTTTTCTTCCATCCTGCATACGTGACCAGCCCATCTTAGTCGGGATTTTTTAATCATGACTTCAATACTCTCGCAGTTAGCTTTTTCAAGAACTGATGCGTTGAGACATGATGGAACCATTTGATGATTAAGAGTTGTCGATCCCTATTTGCATTTGTTTAATGCGTTCATGTGTCGGCGTACGGCACCCAGGTTTCCCTTCCATATAACATGGTGGGAATTATTATTGCTCCATTTTACGCAAGTTTCGTTTTGTTAACGAAGTCATGGTGAAAACCCTGTCAATTTCCAGAATGCTCTTGAGGCGCTGGTAATCCTGTGCTGAATTTCAGGGTCGATATTGGCTTTTCAAAATTAAACTGCCGAAGTAATTGAATTCCGCAACCAGTTCTTCGATTTTTATAGCAATGTTGTCATCGCACATGCTTTTAGTTTTATCGATGTTCAGCTTAAGTCCCAAAGCCTCATGTGTTCAACATTTCTTGGAATTGCTGTAACGTATTTGTAACTAGAGCACAGTCATCAGCGCCAGCGTAAGTCCATTGCGCTACACCGCTCGAATTCGGTCTCGAGGGGGGTCGGGTAGAGCGGGTGTGCTGTGGAGGGCGGTCCGTTCACGATCCCCCACCGCCTGATTTTTGGTCGGACCATTCAGTGTAAAATCACGTGAATATTTCATATTTCCAGTGAATTAAAACGATATCAAAAATGTGTCAAAATTTTTTTGGAGGTATAACTACATGATATATACAGGATTATCCGGACTGGGCCTTTGTGCATGTGGAAATAACTAATTACGACTTTTGGGGTAATAGAAATTTCGCAACTAACAAAATGTCAAAAATGTGTAACCATGTTTTTTTATCTTTCCTACTTGCGATAACTCCTCGATAATCAACTTGTTCACAAACTCTTTTTTTAATCGATTAAACACATAGGCCGGTGATGGCTGAGGTAATTAAATTCACATAGTGAGTGTATTTTTTTTGGAAAATGGATTAAACTTCAAACTTGATACTTTTTGTATCATGATTTTCGGTAAGCAGCTTTTTATTTGAAGATTTTTACATAGTTATCTGCGTATGAAATAAAGTAAAATATTGAAAAGTTTGAGGAAAGAAAACTTGAATTTTTCAGTTTTCTTAATTCTGAAATATACTTTTCTTGTTATCTAAGTCAGTTTACGAATGGGCCGCGCGCGAGACCACTCTTCCGTAGGCCTAAAAGCAAAGCGGACACTGATTTTATATGGCGACACGGCGGACGCGATGTTCCGTAGGCCTATTTCTGATTATTTTATTGTACCTGCAGTTTGAAATTTAGTTAAATCAGTACGTTACCAAATTATTTAGTTATCGACTCTTTAATTTTACCGACTTCATAAACAAAATGATCAAGTTTTTTTCAAATCACAATATTATAACGAAGAACCTAAAACTATCGCAATCATAAATCTTTGGAAAAAGAAAACTTAGAAATGATGTATGCTTAATATATTAATTAATAATTTATTTATATATGTTATATTAACAATTATTAATATATTATATTAACAAAAACTAATTAGTTAAATAGAACGGTTTTGATATTATAATATTTTTGAGTATGTGTGATACAAAAATAGGAAAAAAGAAGAGGCAAAACATCATAAATTAACATCTAGACAAACAGGTATCTTATGTTGTAACCTATTTTTAATAAGATTTTTTTTTAATAAATTCATTTGATAATAAAATTGATATGATCGCTTAAATTCCATAGTCAGTATTTTTTTTTTGCTTAATAGAGCTGGATAATTTATCATAAACCAGAATAATTATAAAAATAAAAAAAAAAAAAAACAAATAAATATAAAAATAATAATAATAATAATAAACTATAATTCATTGCCACATAAATAATTCTATATAATTCTACAGAATGTCCCCGGATTTGTGGAAAAACAAATTGTAAAAAAAAAAAAAAAAAAATGTTTGAAAAAATGTATTCTTCATAAAAATTTTAAAAAAAAACCTTTTTTTTTTTTTATTGAAAAAATAAGTTTGCTTTTATTATATACTTTTCCAAGTTTCCATGCTGGATTTTGTATATTGTTGAACTTTTTCAGTCTTAAATCAAGGGGCGTTTCTGTAATTTAATATAATTTCGATTATATATTCTTTGATGAACTTGGTTATTAATGGCAATAGTATTGTTTTTATTATATGTAAATTTATATATATGCATGGGAAATATTGTTGATCGTCATTTCTCAGTCAACTGGACGCCGTTTTTTTCGATCATACGGTAGCGCATATTATGTATTTCAATAAAAAGCGACAATAGCAGGCAACAATGTTTTCGATCTAGCGTGGTTTAATGACAAAAGGGGCTCCCTGTAATCCTTTTACCTGTTCAAATTAATTGATTAATATGTGGTGAGACAGAGTCGCTGATTCTGCTTTATTTAATTATTTTTCATATTTTATTGCAACGAATGAAAATCATGATTTACACAAGAAGAAACACAGATTTAATTTAAATTTTTTAAAAACTCAAACAAAATTTAAAATGTCATATGTCAAATAGAAAAAAAAAAAAGAATATTACAGTCGAAAGTGATAAAATATCAATTTTAAAGAAAAAATCTCAATGCAATCAGTAATATTTGCCATGACTACCAACATAAAGGTTTTTTAATCTGCCAATTCGTTTATTTAATCAGAAGAGTATATAAAGGAGTTTCAAAAAAAAAAGAATTTTATTCATTTCCGATAAAAACAAATTGAAATAAAATTCTCCAGCTTTGGCAACATTTGACTTTCAAAAGAAATTTTGATATATTTTAATTTTCTACGCCGGGTGCGTCTCAAAAGTGACTCACCTATAACTTTTTTTTTTTTTTTTTTTAGGATTTTTTTTGAGATTTGGTATGTTAGTATATGACATAAATTAGGATTGATTGACGTGTTAATTGTTTTTGGTCTTCTTTGTTCTGGAAATGACTTCACTTTTGAGATTCTAAATACTCTTTTTAGTATTTGTTTACTATATTCGATGAAAAGAAAATGATGACATTCTGAATATAATGACATATCACATATATCATATGTCAACTTTTGAAATTTTTTTTTTTTTTTTTTTTTTTTTTTTTTTTAAATTTCAATCAAGTAGCCTTGGGAAAATAGATTTGATTGTCTAATGTTTTTAATTGTATTGTCCTGGCCGGATTGAAAATGCTCAAATCGTATTTTTAATCATATCTCAATTTTTTCAAATGGGAACGAGAGGTGGCTAATTGGCATATTTGGGAAAAGCATTTTTACGAATAATTTGATACCAAACACTTGCTACTTCGAACCAAGCTGTCGTTATGAACGCATGTTATAATTTCCTTTATAATTTCAAATAATCCATATGCAGAAAATGTCAAAGTTGACATATGATATGTCATTCTATTCAGAGTGTCATTTTCTATATCGAATAAAGTAAAAAAAATACCGAAAAACTAAATATGCCATCGGTTTGCTTAAATAGAACAAGTAACGCGAAGTAATTTACGCGAAACTGACGATATGACCACAGACAACAAATTGCAGAGCTTCACAATTCAGCATAAAAATATTTGTTAAAAATAGAATTAAATATAACTGTAATCAGAAAACCTTAATTTATGTCTGTATTGTAACGGAATTTTTAACTAATGCTCTTTCTAATATAGACATGTCTTCAAACCTTATGTTTTTAAATGACATTATTTAGACTATATGTGGGGTCCGATTAATTTTGAAGAAAAAATATTAAACCCTGAACTTAAATTGAAAATTTATTTTTTAAATTATGTAAAAAAAAAAAAAAAAAAAAAAAAAATATTAAATTTATTTCAATCAATATTTTTTAGAGTATAATAAATACAACTTTGTTTGACCATCAAAATCCCAAAAATGGTAGATAACAACCTTTTCTCAGACCTATTGAATAGACATATAAAATTAAATCAAAATCGGTCAAGCCGTTACGGAGAAGTCTGGAGAAGTATGGTAACAAAAATTAAAAACAACCTATTTGCAAGAGTGAAAGTTGGTGTCGTAATGTGCTTTTTATGCCCATCGTAAAAAAACAAAAGTTAAATATTTTACCTAAAAAAGAAAAAAAAAAAGATGGAAAAAAAAACTACTACTAATAAATATATAAAAAAATAGATAACAACCATGTATGTTTAGACTACTGAATATACATAAAATTTCACATAAAAAATACTAACAAAATAAAATTCTAAAAAAAAAAAAAAAAAAAAAAAAGTGTTAAAAAAAACCCCGAAAGGTGAAAATTTGGTGTTGTATGTATTTTTTTTAATGCTACATCGTAACAAAAAACAAAAAATTAAAATTTTGTCCAAAAAAATTTTTTTTTTTAAAAAAAAACTTATCAATAAAGGGTATAAAAAATAGTGTAACCCTATTCTCAGGCCTACTGAATATGCATATTAAATTTCATCAAAAGTCAGTTCAAAACCGTTCTGGATATTCAGGAGAGTGTAGTAACAAAAATTAAAAAAAAAACAACCCTATTTGAATGTGAAAATTTAATTGTTAGAGGCTGTTTTTAATGCGACATCGTAAAAAACTAAAATTAATATTTTGTCAAAAATAAAGAATTGGGGTGGGCCTTGTCATAAGGGTATAAAAAAGTAGATAACAACCTATTCCTAGCCCTACTGAATATACATATAAAATTTCATCAAAAACGGTCAAGCCGTTACGGATATTCGGGAGAAGTATTGTAACAAAAAATTAAAAAAAACCTGTTTTTTTTTTTTTTTTTTTTTTTTATATTAAATGTATTTTTAATATATACATCGTAAAAAAACCAAAATTTAATATTTTGTCAAAAATAAAAAAAAGTGGGGTGGACCACCCTTGTCATAGAGGTGAAATAAAAATAGATAACAAATAATTTTCAGACACTACTTTGAATATACCACATATAAAATTTCTGTCAAAAATCGGTGAAGCCGTTACGGAGAAATTGCGTAACAAAAAAAAATTAAAAAAAACCTATTTTTTTAAATTTTTTATTTGAACGTATTTGGATATTAAAGATGACACATCGTAAACAAAAACAAAAATTAAAAATTTTGTCCAAAAAATAAAAAAAAGACAGGGTGGGCCCCCCTTTGTCACTAAGGGTATAAAAATGAATACTTTCTTAACCCTATTCTCAGACCTACTGAATAGCCATATTAGAATTTCATCAAAATCCGGTCAAGCCGTTCCGGATATTCCGGAGGTATGGTAACAAAAAATTAAAAAAAACAATTTTTTTTGTAGTTTTAGTCTAATTTGTAATTGTTAAATATTTTTAATGCCATCGTAAAAGAAACTAAAATTAAATATTTTGTCCAAAAAATAAAAAAAATTGGGGTGGGCCCCCCCTTGTCACTTTGGTTGTGAGGTTGTGTGCTTTGGTTGAAAGAATTGGGGTGGGCCCCCCTTTGTCACTTAAGGGTATAAAAAAATAGATAACAACCTATTTTCAGACCTGCACTGAAAACCATAACAAAAAATTTCTAAATAGTCAGTCAAAAATACCGTTACGGAGAGTACGTAACAAAAAATTAAAAAAAAAACTATTTGAAAGTAGCAGAAAAATTTAGTGTTGTATGTATTTTTTAATGCCACATCGTAAAAACTTAAAAATTAAAAATTTTGTCCCAAAATTTAAAAAATGGTGGACCCCCCCCTTGTCATAGGGTATAAAAAATAGATAACTACCTATTCTCAGACCTACTGAATATACATATGAAATTTCATCAAAAAATTGGTTAAACCGTTATGGAGGAGTACGGTATCTAAAACTGTATTGACAGAACCATTTTTGTAATAGCCATTAGATTTCGAAATCTACTAAACCTTAGCCGATCATAATATTATTAGCCACACCCATAATTTCAAACGCACGTGCTTTCAGCGAAAAATATAATTTTTTTTTAAAATGTTTTGATTAAGGCTTGATTAATGCTTGCAGAGCTTCAGCATTTGTCATAAAATAACGAGCAATTTGTTACAAGGAAAAAACCATATAGAAATTATATATCACTGTGATCACAAAACTTCAATCTATATCCACTCCTGTAACAGAATTTTTTAAATTATATTTTATTTTCCCGAGAAAAATTTTAGTCCAAACATAAGGTTTATTTTGTTGATGTTTGACCATCAAAATCTTAAAATGAACAAGTTATCTAAAAATATGCTACACGACGGATTTAGTATAATCCTTTATCTTTAATTTTTCTTCTTCGTTTGTATAAAAATACCTAACCAGTTTGACATAAAACGTTAAATGCCGATTGCTTATTTTGCTACTTTTCGGACTGAGTGAAATGGACTCTTAAGTTCTGTTATGAATTTTATGCGTGTTTTTGCCCTGGAGTCTTTTATATGCTGAACAGACCGCCGTCATATGCTATGCAACATCTAATGCCCAATCTCTCTACGGTTTCCTGTATCACTATAATGGAGAGCGCTGCTGAATATGTTGAATAAGAGAGGTGCTAAGACTTGCATCCTGCCTAACTCCTGTATTTATTAAGAAGATTCGATTGCGAATTGTATAAGGTTTCTCTTTCAGAATTCACCCCGATGTAAGTTTGCAGCATTGTATAAAATAATAACTTGAGGCTTCCCTTAAATTTTCTGATTGACTTTTTATTTTTTTGCGGATGGTTTGTCTCATTTTTCGAGTGTACATCATACCAAATATTCCAATGATGTTTATCAAAGTTCATGAAATCAGTTGCTGAGGATTTCAAATGGTATTTCAATCATTCAGGAAGAATACAACATTTTTTAAATAAAAAAAAAAAAAAAAAAAAAAAAAAAAAAAAAAACATTTTTCTGAAAAACATTTTTTTTTTTTTTTTTTAAAAACTGTTTTTTTTTTCATTGTTATAAGAGGAAATATATAAGCCCTTATTGAAAATCACTGTGGAAAATGGTATAAATTCGATAAGTCCCAAAGATGTGTTGCAAACCCAGGGTGTCTTGAGTTTTTCTTTTTCAAAGCACTTATTATTTTAGTTTATTGCCATAATAATTTAAATTATTAAAAAAAAAAAAAAAAAAAAAAAAAAAAAAAAAATATTTATTTGGAAACCAAATATGTCTCATCAATATCGGCGTTTACCCAGATCAAAGAATTACAAAGATTAAAGAAAACAAGGATAGATTTAATTAGAGCCCAAGTGAAGTGCACGCCATTATTGCTTTATTTAGAATAATACTTTCACATTCAAATAGGGTTGTTTTTTTAATTTTTATTTACTGTAAATACCAGGCATCCAGAACGCGACCGATTACGATGAAATTTATATGTATATTCAGTGGGTCTGAGAAATAGGTTGTTTATCTTATTTTTACAATACAGAAAGTGACTGAGGAGGTGCCCCATTCTTTTATTTTGGACAAGGAGATTTTTTAATTTTGTTTGTTACGATGTGTGATAAAAATACACATACAATACTAAATTTACTTTCAAATAGGGTTTTTTTTAATTTTTTGTTACGTACTTCTCCGACACCTGACTTGGCCGATTTGATGAAGGAATTTTTTATGTATGTTCAGTGAGTCTGAACATGAGTTGGTATCTATTTTTATACCCTTAAGTGACAAGGGAAGCCTACCCCAATTTTTTTGGTAAAATATTTAATTTTGTTTTGATGGCATTAAAAGTACATACGACTAAATTTTTTCAAATAGGGGTTGTTTTAATTTTTTGTTACCATACTTCTCCGTAACTGCTTGACCGATTTTGATTAAGCCCACATATGTCTATTCAATAGGTCTGAGAATAGGTTGTTATCTACCATTTTTTGAGATTTTGATGGTCAAACAAAGTTGTATTTATTATACTTAAAAATATTGATTAAAATAAATTTAATA
>NW_022146011.1:337663-343139 GCF_002938485.1 Sitophilus oryzae | reverse complement strand
GTGAGGCTACACCATAATTGGAAATTCTCTCTAAGCTGAAAATTATGATATTTGACGAAAAATTTGACAGTGTAATATATATTTTATAAAATATTGTATATTACACTGTCAAATTTGTCATCAAAGCTCTTTTATAAACGAGAGACTTTTTTCAAATGGGGAAATTTTGCAACAGCAACGCCAAGTTTTCCCTCTTTTAAGACCCCCAGTTTTCAATGTACGAAGATATTTCTACTTATCTCTAACCCCCATAATGCAAATACAGAAAAAAATCCGGTGGTTCTCAAGATTTTTTTAAAAATAAATCAATTTATTTTAAAAATTTCAAACTTGAATAACTCGGTTATTTTGGACTACGGTAAAAAGAAAATATGATTCTTTTATAGAGATCTACAAGACCTGAAAATATTTGCACTTATTTAAGACTCACCCTGTATATCGTATCAAACTTGGGAGTTGTGTAGAGCAAAGACTTAAAAGTGCCAGAGATTTAAAATAGATGGCTCTGGTTCTTCGAAAACATAGATATAGTATAAAATAGTATCAAAATAGTAGAACATCGATGGTAAACATCAATTTTTTTCCGATTATAATATCGATGTTTCATGAAAATCGATGTATCGTTTGCATCCCTAATATCCGTTCTTTAGTTAATTGTAATCTTCTCATCTGTTTATTAAACTAATACTCGTACAACTGATCGTAAAGTAATAAAAAATCAAAATTATGAGTTTCTGGTGGTGTTTTTAAGAAGAAAATCTAATAAGTATCATCTTTATACCGTATGATCGAAAAAAAACAGCGTCCAGTTGGCTTGGAAATGACGATCGATGACATTTCCCATATAATTTTACATATAAAATGACAGCGATCTTCATTTCATAGCCATCGTTGACGCCGTTTTTATTCGATCATACGGTATTTTAATAATAACTTGTAATAAACTACCTCCTTCGCCTAAATGGCCACAAAATTTACCATTTCAATTTTCATATGCCTTGAAAATGTTGTAACGTTTTTAGTTCGTTACATGTCTTTTTTATATATAATATATGATGTCTGGGCCTATCATCACCGGATTCCCTCTCGTTCAGGCCGGATAGTTTATTTGACGCGTAATTTTTACGTTCTCTAGTCGGCAACCCTGCTATCGTTTCACTGTTCTGTGGAGGCGCTGTCAACATCGCTTCTGTCAACTCTCTCCGTGCTTAACTGCACTTGCACACTTGGCTTTGACTTGGCTTTGACCGTCCGACTGTCACCGTCAAAAATCCTTGCTTCGAGAAACTGCAATTATAAAAATCTTGCTGTATAATTTGAATCAGCTGCTATTTCGAAGTTACAGGTAAAAATGAGATATTAACTTTTTTGATTCGTTATTATTACTGCGTATTTTTAGGGTAGAGTTTTGATGTGCCACCCTAACTTGTATTTGTATTTTTCTGGCACGTTGGCGTCCTTTTCTTCTTTTGTCCTCCCAGAATGTCACATGGAAGAAAGGACATGTTCTTTATTATTTAGTGAGCCCTCGGAGGTAATTCGAGGTAGGTTCATTTTGTTTATTAGACCTTGTTTGATTTTAAACCAGAGTTTCGTATTTTTAGGGTCAAGGTACGGACTATTTACAAGGTACGGGCATTATCCAAGGTCCGGGTAGTGTTCCCTGTACCGTTGTCTTATGGACGGACTGTGTCCAAGGTTATGGTCCAAGCTTATGGCCTAGGTTACGGACATTATCCATGGTCCTAGTAGTGTTCCAAGGTAGGTAGTGTCCCCATATTACCACAGTATGGATACAGCGGTAAGCCCCATGCTGCTTCGCTCCCATTTCTAAGCCTAGTCAGTAGCTACGGCTGTAGTGATTCATGATGTCCTCTATTCTGGCCCCTTTTGTTGTTTTGGCCAACAGGATCGCCGACAGACAGTGCAGAGACATGAGCCCACCTCACGCTGCTACTTTTCGAAACAGGATGGCCTCAAGAACAGCTAAGTGTAGATTTAGGTTCTGGTTTTCAGTCGATTTTCAGTCTTAACTTAACGTACATTTTAAATAATATCGTACAGACTTTAGTGGTCAGATTATTAAGAACATTTATGTCGATTTAGTAGTTACAATATGATTTAGATTTTAGGTTTCATTACTTATTATTAGAAGTAACTTGTTCAGTGTCTATGACTCATCCGTCTGGCGTCACGGCTGATGACGTCATATGTCTGGCGCCAGAATTCTTGGAATTCAGTGTCTGGACCGGAAGTGGCTGTCTAGCCCAAATGGCCCAATGACTACTCCGTTTTAAGTGTCTAATGACTGGGGTAGTATAATATTTCTATAATTAGTGTTAAATTTTGACATGTTTTATGTCAATTTTTAGTAAATTACGTCTAGAGATTGACCGCGTCAAAATTACATTTTCCATTGACACTTTTTTTCCAATCGTACGGCATTTCTCTTTCTTACACATTGTTTAATAATGCTAATAAATTACAAGTTTATTTAAACAATTTGAAGTATTAATTTACTGTTTATAACTTCAAAACTTCATGCTTATAATAAGTTTACACTCATTAAACGGATTTGTATATTTTTATTAGTAAAAATTTCAATTTTGCGATAAATCGCTGATCGATATCGAATTCCACATTCAATCTAGCCGCCCTGGTATTAACAACAGACTAACAATTTCCTCTAGATCAAAGGTTGCATTATGGAATAATTAATTTTCTATAGAGCGCATATATAAGCGAACACGTGTATAACAATCACTTTCAAGTTGATATATTTATATGAAACCCCAGAGTCTAGAGTTTGGTTTAAATTTTCCCGTTCAATATTAATAGCAATTATTGTTTAACAGGTTATAAAGTTTATTATAAACCAATATACAGGGTGATGACAATGAACGAGAAAACTAAAAAGAATATAAGTACTTTTAAAATCTTTGTAAATCTAATGAAAGAAAACATTCATGTTTTACGACAAAAATGCGACAAATCCAATACATTTCTGCGACATTTTTGTCTCATTTTTGTTTTGTTTCAAAATTCGGAGACAGTGTGGATGGCGTGTGCTGCCAACAGTAGGAGACCAGTGAAATCACACATGGTTAATAAAACTCATTGGCTACAACGAAACTTTTGATTTTGTTTTCCTTGCGGTGTGGACAATTTGTCTCAAGTTTGTCTTGTCAAAATCTCCCATTTTTTGGCGCAAGTTTGTCTTGTTTTTGTCTCAAAATCGTGTTTTGTCGCCTTGGTCTGGACTAGTGATGTAAAATTTCCAGAAATATAGTTTCGGAAATATTTTCGGAAATATTTCCTGAAACATTGGAAATATATGGAAATATTGGAAATATATGAAATATTTTAAAAAATAAGAAAAACTGAAATATTTATTTATAAAAATCATAACAAAACATCGCAAAACACAAAATGCTTATACATAAACACAAATAAAGAGTTATTCTTCAAATTAAAAAATAAATTAAGGTTAAATTTGTACAAAAAAAAATTATTTTTGACACACTAGTCGAGCAAGAGGCATATCTTTATCGCTGTCATCAGCATCACACTCAATAACATCTTCTTGCCAGTCTACTTCCCCAAAATCTTCAATAGTATCGGAAATAAAAATTGATCTATTGCCGTTTCCTATTTTCTTCAGCAAGTTTTCATTGTTCGATACATAGAGTAGCTTAGCGGCTCTATCATCAGTAAGCCTGTTTCTCTTTTTTGAATGAATATGAGTGTAAACGCTAAAACTGCGTTCCGTGGCAGCCAAAGATGCTGGCATCATCAACATTCGTGAAGCTACTTGTGATAATGAAGATGAAGAACACAGTCCTTTCCACCATGAGACCGGGTTATCAAAACTACTTTTCCATATGAAGTTATTTCCAAATAACTTGCCACTTCTACAACGGTAATCTGCTATTTCATCTATTATTTCTTGCTCCTTTATATTAGTTTTTTTTGATATATTAAGCATTCTATGGCAGAAAGAATTTGGGTTTCATCAAGTTCAGAACCTTGTGATTTTGGATTTAGTAATTCTGTAGCATAATGAATGGGTTTAATAGCAAATTTTTCTCTTTTGTCAACAAACTCCAACAATTCGGATTTTTCTCTGTCGTCAAGTGAGGACAATGCAAGATTATTCGGAATTACCCTTCTAATATCGCAAAATGCTTTTACAGCAAAATGAATAGTGCAATAATCTCCTTCTACAATTTTTAACCATTTGCCAATAGGTTCAAAAATGTTAATTACGTTGGAAATTTGGGCCCAAAATACTTCGTCATCTAATATCCACTGCTTAACATTTTGTCAATCATTTGTGTTGCTTCTTGACTAACTGCAACTCCTTGTAAACTGAGCCTAGTATTGTATACACTTTTTAAATTGTTCAAAATTGAAGATCCCCGTAGAAATGCGAGGTTGCAAATAAGTTGGTGAATCCTCAAACTCGATATATTCACCATATTATATGGTTGTAAAACTGTTCTATAGTAAGTTTAATGTTTATTGGGTTACAAAATATGAAAAATATATTAATAAACATCGGGTTTGAATCGTTAATGACAAGATTTAAGTATTTTTAAAAATATTTCCAATACTCCTAATATTTCCGAGACACGTTTGGAAATTTCCAATATTTCCATTTACAACACTAGTCTGGACCCAGCTTAATATGTAAAAATGTGTTTTTGTTGATAATATTCTTGTTCATAATGACGAGATATAAGGCCTTTTTTTAGAAACTTTTATAGTTATACTTTTATATTTTCGATTAACACAACGTTTCGGTCAATAAGGCTTTAATAACTTTGGTGCCACTTCTTTTGTCAATCTCATGAACTGGAAATGTCCGTTGAGATTACATTCTCCTGTTAATCGATCCACTACAGTTTTGACAGTTTTCTTATTAATTGTTCATCAGGTTATTGCAGTCTATATTTGATTTATTCTTGTACTGCATAAAACAGAAGCGTGCATATGCTGTTAAATATTTCAAAATACTTTTTTAAAGCTATAACTAATATCGAGGATTCTGTAAAGTATGCCGCTTGGTATTTTACATTCCAAAAAAGTTTTCTAGTTAATAACCGATCAGCTGATAACGGTCCATTAGAAGTTTTAAACCCGGCTTAAACAGATTTAAGGCCAAACTTATAATTCGCCGGATAGTTTTAGTTTTAATCTGCAAAAATAACTTTAATTCATTTTTAATCTACAGGGTGATTCCTGTGAGTCGGTCATGCTTTCGGGAAATGATAGCGGACGACGAAATATTAATTTTGATATTGTCAAGACTTAAATATAGGCACACTATGGGTCAGAGATGCCTCTTACGCAAGATACAGGGTGTTATAGTTTTAAATAACTTAAACGCCACTGATAAAAAATAAAATTTTTAGAGTTTTTTTATTTACTCGGTTTATTTCCAAGCAAAAATGTCTCTTGCAACTTTCTTCTATCT